>NC_141042.1:32255000-32555000 GCF_052040795.2 Danio rerio
GGTGCTGCATGTAAGTTTTTGACTTTTTCAAGGCATAAAAATACTATAATATATCTGCTGATATTTAAGAAACAGGCCAAGTGAACATTCTTGTTTATCTGAAAAGCAATGTTGAAGTCAGACTTTGTTTTGGTTCTTTTAACTCACCCAATGCCACTTTAGCCAATTATATTTCATCACCCTGGGAAACAGAGTATTTCATTCATTCATTCAGAAAGACTCTCAAAGCATGTGCCCGCGACCGAAATGCAACCTCCGGTGGACAGTAACAGCCTCCGAAATTAGATGCAGATTCAAAGTTCCCCCTGAGGTTATTAATTAGCAAATAATATAATTATTATGAGCATAACTATAAGGTGAGCAGGTGAGCATGACAATATTTGCAGTGATAAGCGGTTGGGCTGTTTGCACCAGACGAAAACATGACAGAAATTTAAATACAGCCATTCAGAAACACGGAATATGCACTCACTCCTAAAATGGTAAGGTTTATAATCTAATTAATACATATTAGACCTCTTTAACATTATTAAATGTACATGCTGAGTCACTGATATGTGTTGGTTTTGAGTCACAGTTGAAAAGTTTTTTTTTAAATGGCTTGTTTTATTTTCAAGATCTGAGGTGAACAGTCTGCTGCTGCTTTCAGTATATGGCAATAAATGTCATGCCAAATGGCATTTAAACTCACATTAAAAGCATTTAAAAATGAATAAAACACATGAGGTGTATCTGAGGTGATTTCTGTCAAATTTTCTGTTGTTCAGATGCAAGAAATAGAAGCTGTTTCCAAAATATTATTTAAGGATTTGGGCCAAAAACTCCTTTTAATATGCAAAATATGAAGCCTTAAATCAGCACTTAGGCTTAATAGTCAGGCTAGCTCCTCTTCCTCAATTTGGCAACCTGCACTTGCATTGTTTTGATTCAGGAATGCATTACCTAGTTCAACCACTGGATGTCAAATTTACATACTGCACCTTTAAGCAAATGCTTGAGTATATTACGTACAAAGTCAATGCAAACATGCCAATATAAGCTGTGTTTTGTCGCACCCGCCAATCTATATGCTGTTTTTTAAATGCTGCTAAGCAACCTTAACAACCTCTGAATTGCAGAGCCAGTGTGCATACCCTCCTAGAAAACAATTAAGATTCAAAAAGATGTGGCGTAGAGCAGTGTATGCGATGTGCGACCCCCTATAGGCAAATTTCTGCTGGTTGGCGAGAATAATGCAGCACAGAATTCACAGCAATTCAACTTGAGTGGATAATTAGCTTGAAAGTAAAAAAGAATAAGCTGTGATGAAGCTAAAGCGAGTGTTTGCAATAGTATCTGACTACAGACTTGCATATGGAAGCTGAGTGTCACAATCACCAGCTATCTAGCCCATGCAGATCGCAGGAGAATTACAAATCTGCCACCAAAATGAACTACAAATCCCAGAATACCTGTATTCACACACCAGTTGCAGTTCACCTGCTGTTCACACACACACACACAGCTGGTAACTTATCATAGACTGATTACCTGTACTTTACATTCACCTCTCACACACACTTTGCTGAGTCTTGTTGTTTGGTTATCCAGATCTGTGCAGAACTGGATTTTTAATTTCGTTTTCTAGCCGACCCGATCGTTCGCACTCAATTTAGATCTGGTTTCCAAAATCTCACATTAAAATTAGATGTTGCAGACCTTTAACCTATAGCATTACGAAGCATTAATCCTGTCTAGTCTTTCCGTGTTTAGATCCTTGCCTTGTTTTCCCGTTCTTGATTCCTTGCCGCCTAGCCTGACCTTTTGCCTGTTTTTGAATATGATCTTGGATTACCTTTTTGTTTCTGCTTTGCTCCTGTTTTGACCATTGCCTGTCTGACTACACATTAATAAAGAACTCCACATGGATCCTCAACTCTGTTGTCCAGCATCCTAAGTTACACTGAGACATGCATTCTCAGACACAATGCATTCAATGGAAGTAGTGATGTCGCTGTGAGGGGTACGGTTGGGGCGGGATTAGGTGTGTGCATTAAATCATTGCATACAGCTCAAATATTGGTTACAAATGTAGGTTGAGCCAGTGTTCAACATTCCCTCCTGTAAGCCAGGTTTTCTGTGTGTGTATTCATAGCGAGTGAGCAACGTACTTCCCAAATAATAAAAATAATTTAAACATCCTTTATTGAAACAGCAAGAAATAATGTAAGTTAGCAAAAAATAAAAACTGTTTTCATAGTTTTTGGAGAGTTTACTAAAGAAAAAACATACATATTGTGCATTTAACTGAGATTTGTATATTATTCTATATGATGTTTATGTGAGACGGTACATTGTTAAATTTGCAGAGTAGCGGTGGCCTTATATAATGCACTGCCAGTCACATTGTAGCACTGAGAACAAAACAGCACAGTCAGACCCTCAGAAGGAGAGAAAGAGAAACAAAGAGAGAGAGGGGGGGGGATGAGCTCTTCAGGCTCAGTGTGTCTCCAGTACTCATATGTGAAGAGCAGGATCTGCTGAGATCAGGTGTTGTACAGTATGTGTCACGATAATTCTCACACACTCAACCGGCTTCACTTCAAAGTGTGTGTATGGACTGACTCGGCGGCCTCAAAGTCAGCTTTGATGATGACTTTGCAGCTGAAAGTCGGAGGAATCAAACTGCGACATGCGCACACACATATACACACACATACCCACACACAGACACTTACTTTAATGCAAGACACTGCACGCAAAAACACAACAATTTTAATTTTTAAATAGAAAATATTATTATTTTTACTTTAAATGGTTAGTTATTGTCCAAATTCAACAAAGTATTTCTTTTGCCGAACTTGTTCAATCTGCATCTGTAGAGTTCAGTTAAAGTACATATTTTTATAGACTATTTTGTTCATAAATCTGTATTTCAGCAGCTCTTACTGTCACATCCCTGGCTCGTTCCTGCTGCTCTAATCACCATTCCCCCTCACCATGGCTGCGTCCGAAACCACCTACTACTCAGTAGGTACTGCATTTGAATTTAAACGTACTACTCGGCCGTTAGAAAAGTACGTTCTATACAGTATGAACGTGAAAAGTATGAATGGAATTCGGACGTACTACATCCGCCGTTTTGTCATGGTCACGTGACCTAACTGCGTCAATTGCGTCGATTTACTCCCATTCATGAATTCGCTTGCAGGGCATCATGGGATAGCGCAGCATGCATGGGATGCGCACTCTAGAATCTCGCCGGAAGTAGTAAGTCATCCGGGTACTTCTCGCATACTGATTTTCGAATTCTATAAATTCAGACATACTGCTCGGCTCGCATACTGATTTTAGCGTACTATATAGTATGGAAGTATGCGGTTTCGGACGCAGCCCATCTCTTCCTGTAGACCTAATCATCACTCTCCCTCTCCAGCCACCTCACTACACCCGTGCACAATCACAAGAATTCTTATTACACACACCTGCACCAGCAATCACCAGTCATTATAAAGACTCACCTTCTCTAGTCAATCATCGGTTGGAATTGAAGTCAGATGGTTCACCCCACCTTCTCCTCTGCTCGCCTTCTTCTGTGGACGTTTCCCTTCTCCCATGGAAGTTTCTCCTAACCTGTGGATGCACATGCTGTGATTAAGGGAAGTGACTATTATACTCTGGTGGTTGAATGAAGATCCTTGTTTACCTTATGAACTGTTCACAAGACTGCACAAATCTCACTCCACAAATATCATTTACCTGCTTCTCCTGCTGAACTATCCACATTGTTTAGAATAAATTGACTAAAATAGATAACTATCCTTGTCTTCTTTGTGTGACTGTGACACTTACAGACCCAAGACTCCCCTTATTTTTTTTTATTTAAATTCTCAAGGTTTTTACACAGAGATGTTTATACATCTTATGCTCTATTATGCTTATTTCACACAGCCGCCATTTTGAAAAAAAGTAAAGGCCCGTGCACACAGAGACGTTTTTAGCACGTGTTTCCCGTCGACGTTTAACGCCTCGTAACTAAATAAAGTGCGTCAATGTGATCGTGCACACCAACGCGCAAAATGCCAGGCACAAAAGCGTCATTAAAAAAAAAAAAAAAACGCCTCATGCTCGTTTTTTTGTTTTCCGCTGCATCAAAACCTTCTCGACCAATCAGATCTGCACCTTTGTTCACATGCACAGAGCTGCTAAAGTTACCATAAACAGCACTTGGAGGCGCTCAAGCGCAAAACTGTCAATGCGAATGCACATTGAAGAAGATGCACAAAGGCGATATGAACGTGGAGCTTTTTGCACTGGTAAACAATCATTTCTTCATAGCTGGAGCTGCTGCTTGAACCATCCATGCTTGTTCGAGTCACCAGTAAGTTTAACAACATGCGTGTGACTGAACTTCCGCTTCTCTAGTTCTTCTGTGTTATTACCGGGTGTCAGAAGCTTATAGTTGTGCAGCGCTATCTAACATCAAAAGAGTGATTTAGCATACTCGTCTGCTTGACGCCAGTGAAAAGCGCTTAGGTTTGAACACTGAAAAACATAGTGTAAAACGCTGACGATAAACGCAAACAAAAAACGGTCAGGTGTGTAGGAGCCTTAAGGCTGCGGTGGGAAGAAACCCAGAAGTAGAGAATCAGCACTGTAAACATTGCATTTAATATCATTCAGTTAAGTTTGTTTTTCCCACTGCAGCCTTGATTTTACATATAAAACAATGCAAATAATTCTTTTTCTGGCTAAATTTCTGAGGAAATGTATTATTTTTTTTAATTAAATTTTTTAAATATATATATATATATATATATATATATATATATATATATATATATATATATATATATATTATTCTTATTATGTGTATATATATATATTTTTTTTTTTTATGACTCTGCTAATGTGTTTGAATATTTAAAAATTATTACATAATTTTAAAAACTCACCTAATCTAATATATGCAAATTAGTGCATTTAAAAAAAATTGCCTCATTTGCATATCTAACAATGCACTTATAAAACTTGCAATACAAAAAACTATGTAATTCTTAAAGTAATCAATATTATATTTACTATATTTACTATATCAGAAATTATATTTGCCCAATTAGCCAGCAGTATCCTGGCATATGTTATAAGTGATATACATAAGATTACAGTCTGTGTGTGATCTATAAAGAGCTGTCATTGCACAAACACGCATTTACATCTCCAAACCTCAATGTACAAAGCCAAGAGAATGAGCAGCAGAACAAAGGCTTGTTGAGGACTGGTAACAATGAGATATATTTTGCCCTCTGCCCACTGTAGCCCTTCATTACCAATCTTTCCTGCCGCACTCACACTCGTCCTTTACGTCAGGCTGGCCAAGCGTCTGTGTGCTGAATTGTTTGAAATTTTTGTGTCTTCTGAGGTTAACAATAGTCTATTCTGTGGCGTCTCGGGGCGAGTGGACACACCCCTGCCCAGCACAGGCCACGGAGAGAGAGAGTTGGGCACCATCCAGATTTAATTCTGGCCCTGTATGTGTATGTGTGTGTTTATGCATGTTTGGTACTGTTTGTAGGTGTCCTCTTTATTTCTGTCTGGGAGTTCCTGAAACATCATTTCTAAATATGCAAGGTTGAGGTTTGACACTAATTGCGTCATCAGGTATGTTGTGACAAACATTTTTTCCCATCCTTAAAAGAGCAAAATGGATGCAAACATGCCCTGAGACCATCTGCGCCTTTAGATTATGCGCTTAGATGGTTCAAATAAAGCCCATTAAATTAGTATTGGTGTTTTAAAGCAAAGCAGTGTGTGATTTATATATGTTTTACATGTTGTAAGTTTTGCTATTTGCAATGATTTTGTATAGTTTTTGGTTCATAAATGTCAGATTGCTATTTATTCCCAATGTTGCCACAAGGGGCGCTGTTGCTTAAGGACGTTTCACATTTCATGTATTTCTCTGTAGCGTTGTAGTTGGGTAAATTTAGAGTGCAGTGAATAGGAGTGTACAACAAATCTTTTTTATATAATCTTATTTGCTGAAACAATAAAAGAAAAACTAAATGATGGTGTTATCCAGACATTCAGAAAAAGGAAAAAGAAATGTGTGAGACCAATAACGGCAGGTAGAAGAGAGAACAATGTAAAATGTAATATCCTGCCCTATAGATACTATGCATTTCAAACACCTCGCACAAGCAGTAATTCGATTTTGTAATTTGTTACAAAGATGATAGAGTACAAACATAAATACATACAAATGTTTTTACTTTTTTTAAATAAAATATTCAAAACTTTCAAGCATTTAAGATGCTGATGACTTGTGAAAAGAGTTCATTAGCATTAAATGTATTTTTTAATGGTCATATTTTTCTCTCAAGTCAACAGCTCTAAGAAGCATTGCTAGGCAATGTGTACATTTACATTTACATTTAGTCATTTAGCAGACGCTTTTATCCAAAGCGACTTACAAATGAGGACAAGGAAGCAATTTACACAACTAACAGTTTACGGAGTAACATGTGTGTAACATCCTTTCTGTCTGAAGAACAACACATCATGGCAAATCATAACTATTTTCCCTTCAGCGACAGCTTGTTCATGAGCACTGCAGTGGCGTATATCCCACAGATGTCTGTGTATGACTTCCTCTCATTGCAACAAAGTTTTAAGGGATTTGATGAAAAGTATTTCAGTGCATTTGCATTTATTCACGCCTTTTTTTTTTTTGCACTCACTCTCTTTCAGAATGTTTGCAAACCAATTTCTTGGGGCAATAAAAAGAAGTTTCCTGGGCAAGACAAATATTTTTTTTCATTAGTTTTCAAATGAAGATCTATGGGCAAAGCTAACAATTTTGTGAGCAAACAATGATTTCTGTAAACAAATGTTTTTTATTATTATTATTATTATTGTTAAAGTTTGCAGACAAATTTTATTTCACTACCTTTTTTGGGGTATGAAAACATGTTTCTTGGATTCAAAGTTTTGTTTTAACCCTCTGAGGAACCTGGTCACATTACCGTGACCAGCATCCCAGACACCAAGTATAGTCTGTTGATTTTGGTTTCACAATTAAGTGTTATACACTATTCGAATCTGTTAGGTGTCTACTTTTTTGTGTACATTTACAATAACAACAAACGCATGTGCTTTAGCACAATATGTAAAATAAACAAAGTGCGCGTTCTTTCTTTTGTCTCTCCGTGAACTGTTTTTAAAAACACGTCACTAAATTGAACTGAAATTCTGCAAAAACAAAACACACTGACATGACATATATCTATAGAAAGCTAGAAGTGTCTACTTTGAAATGCAGTAAGTGCACGCAGAACGCAAAAGTTTTTTAAAAAATGGTTTCTTTTTACTTTGTAAACAAGTTTAGTTTTTTAGAGGGAATTCAACCATTTGGTCAACAACTGTAAAGTTGTTGTGGGGAACAAAAACACTTCTCTGAAGTCTTGTGTCATGCTCACCAAGTCCCTTTAAAGGCCAGAGTAAACTTTTTGCTTAATTATCTACATTTAAATTTACCTCTGACTAAACTAAGGGCATCAATGTGGGTGCATGTTGACATGCAAAAAAACAGGCATAAGATTGTCATTTTATTAAAAAAATGCCTTAAGCTTGTATTAGCTTGACGACCAAAATGTGAGTGGTTTCAAACTCACAGAGGTTGAACAAAAACAGGTCATTGTTAAGAGTGTTGCAGAAATGTTACCACGGTGTAATGTGTAGCAGACGCTGACAAGGAAGTGTGGATCCAAATGCAGGTTTATTGAGGATGGTCAGGTAAGTAATGGTCACAATCAAGAGCAAACAGATGTATGTAGGCAAACACAGAGTCGTAGTCGAATACACAGGGAGAAATAAACAAACAAAACAAAGGGTCAAACAAACGAGGGTCAAAAACATGGCAAGGCAAGGAAATTGCGTTGTAATGTTCACAATACTGTACAACAAGACTCAGCCTTGACGTGTGTGTGTGCACTGTATAAAAAGTCCACGTAATCAGTCTTTGACAATCCTCCAGCTGTGTGCTTGCAATCAAAGATCAGGAACTGGTGTGAGTGTGTTTAGTGCATGACTGGATCTGTAGTTCACGTAACAGCGGATTTGTAGTTTGTTAGCAAACTGTGTGTTTACCAGCAATCTGTGCAGGCTGGATCACTGGTGATCATGACAGAGCCCACACCAACCTCCCCAACCCCCACCCCTAAAGTGATTTGCAGAAGCTCCAAATACAGATCACGAGGGAGGTGGAGCGGAGGCGGAACAAGGGGAGGGACAAAGGGCCGGGACCATGCAGTGGAGGTATGTCTGGAGCGTGGATCTGCGGAGTGCCTGGAGTGTGGAGCTGCGGAGGACCTGGCGCGTGGAGCTGCGGAAGGCCTGGAGCGTGGAGCTGTGGAGGACCTAAAGCAGGCAGCTGTGAAGGGTGTGGAGCATGGAGCTGCGGAGGGCCTGGAGCGTAAAGCTGAAAAGGACGTGGAGTGTAGAGCTGCAGAGAGCCTGGAGCGTGGAGCTGAAGAGGACCTGGAGTGTGGAGCTGCAGAGGGCCTGGAGCGTGGAGCTGAAGAGGACCTGGAGCGTGGAGCTGCAGAGGACTCAGAACGGGGAGCTGCGAAGGGCATGGAGCATGGATCTGTGGAGGGCCTGGAGACCTTGGTTCAGGAAGCACTAGCAGTTCATCTAACCCCAGTGGGTCAGGAGGTTTAGGTTCAGGTCGCACTGGAAGTTCATTCAACCATAGTGGGTCAGGAGGCTTTGGTATAGCGGGCACTGGCAGTTTATTTAACCCTGGTGGATATGGAGGCTTAAGGCTGATTTAAACTTCTATAAGCGTACACGTATGCTACGTTGCAGACACATGGCCCTACGCCGTGGCCGTCGGCGTCGCTGACGTGCACTTCTCAAAAAATGTAACTACACATCGCAATGAGGCGTAGCGCAAGGTCTGTGATTGGTCAGCTTGGTAACGCTGACGAGTCTGGGCTGGACAGAGAGCCGCGCAAGCGGCACGACCCCAATGAAGGGATTGTTTACAAGTGTGGAGTACTGTGAAGGAGCTCCTGATGGAAAGTTTTGTTTTTTGTTTATCTCATAGTTAAAGTTGTTGCACGTTCGCCGGTTCCTGCCTCAAAATGAGCGAGTTTGAGCCACTTGTACATCCCGGAAGCGATCAGAAAGAACAAAACACAGGCGAAGAAACTCGACAGAGACACATTAACACCTCACTGCCCACTAGCATTTTGGAAGTGTTAATGAAGACCAACAGAGACAGCGCACAGAAGTATAAATGCACAGCTATGCTCGTTGCATGCGCCGTGGGTTACGCCGGTCACTTGACGCAGAAGTATAAACCAGGCTTTAGGTTAAGCGGGCACTGGCAGTTCATCCAACCCTGGTGGGTCAGGAGGTTTAGGTTCAAGGTGCACTGGCATATTATCCAACCCCATTGGGTCAGGAGGATTTTGTTTAGGAGTCACTGGCAGTTCATCAAACCCCAGTGGGTCAGGAGGCTTTGGTTCAGGGGGCAGGAGATGGCTCTGGCCTTTCATGGGACTCAGGAGGCAGCTCTAGCTTTTTGTGGGACTCAGGAGGGGGCTCTGGCCTTTCGTGGGACTTGGGTGGCAGCTCTGGTCTTTCATGGAACTCAGGAGGATCTGGCACCTCTAGAGGATCTGGCAGCTATGGCAGTGTCAGAGGGTCTGGCAGTGAAGGAGGGTCAGCAAATTTGTAGTTCATTAGCGAACTGTGTGTTTACCAGTGATCTGCACAGGTTGGATCACGTGGTGATCATGACACACGGCTTGCAGATTATTGAGCTGAAGCTTGACTACAAAATTAAATCACTCAACAAATATCTGTCAAAAAAAAAAATCGCAATTAGAGATTTTCCCTAAATCGCTCAGCCCTACCTGTTGAGTTATTTTGTTTTTCATTAAGCGCCATCTAATGTCAGGGAGTGATTTTGCACATCCACTTGGCTCACCACCAATGAAAAAAAACTTTGGTATGATTGCAGAATAACCTAGACGATAAGCATAAGCAAAAATGATCATGGTGTGCACAAATCTACCTTTTTATTAATAAAATGTAATTTAAAATTCATAAAAACAAGAATTTGTTGCTCTTTAACAATCTGTCACATTCATTTATTTTTCTTCAGCTTAGTTCCCCATTTAGCAAGGGTCACCACAGAGGAATGAACCACCAACTATTCCAGCATATGTTTTACGCAGTGGATGCCCTTCCAGCTGCAACCCAGTACTGGAAAAAACCCATACATTCACACTCACACACTCATACTCTACAGCCAATTTTTTTTACCCAATTATCCTATAGCTTATGTGTTCGAACTGTAGCGGAAACTGGAGCAAAACCCACGCGAACACAGGGAGAACTTGCAAACTCCACACAGAAATGCCAACTAGTCCAGGCAGAACTTGAGCCAGCAACCTTCTTGCTTTAAGGCCACAGTGCTGACCACTGAGCAAACATGCCACCCTATGTTAAATTATAAAGTGAAACCACTTAGCACTAGTTGAACACTTAATATATCTCAACTTACACCCAGATCAAGTGTTTAAATAAATATAAATTTTTTAAATGAAGCATTTTCTTCTTCAACCATATATTAACTATGTGACAACTGAAGCATTCGATAGTCTTTTATGAAAAAAAGTCAAAAATGTATGCTGTGGCTGATCTACAAAAAGTGTTGTAGATATTTGTGAAATGTCTCTCTTGATAGGTCTGGCCTCAGGGAGTTCACAGGCCTCAGTATCCAATCTCTGCCCTCCGCCTCGCTTCATTTCCTTCACAATTTGTCGTTGTTTAAAAATAGCGTGCACACCCTCCCTCCCTCACACAGACCACACAGTTTAGCAGGTAGATTTGAGAAGGTCACATTTCCAGCACTGCTTCTGACTGACATCCACCATTATTGTCTGTCAGAACACAAGTTGGAGTTCGAGATGTGTCCCCTTGAAAGACAATTACACAACCAATAACTTTTGACTGATGGTTGGAATGCAGACTTCACATTACTCACTGGCATTTGTCGTTTTAGAAGAAACTAATTTGTACTGACTGACAGGCAACAAATTGAACCAAAGTATAATAACGCCGAAAGTATCCTGCTTATAAAAATTACAATGAAAAACATGCTACAGTGCTATGAAAGGCATAAGATTAGGAGTTGCTTTGTAGATACTAAGTTGCTCTTGTTGTTTTAAAGAGCCCCTATTATGGGTTTTTGGAAATGAGCTTCCATGCAGTGTGTGACACAGCTCTAAGGGAATGCAAACTGTAAGTGACCACTAAATCATTATATGCCTTTAAATAATTTTAGAGCATCAGAGCATGTCACGTGTTTCGGTAGCCTAGGGGACTAATAGGTTAATCAGGCTAGCAGGAGCGAAGAGAAGACACGTTGCTGTGCGATTTATGGAAAAAGGGAGGTTTAATCCTGCACAATTTATTTAATAGAACCCTTTGGGAAAGCGGAGCGAGGTATGTGAAGTTAATATTTAAGCCACATGAGTTCATTTGTATGTATATGTTAATCGTGAGCTCTGCCTTCTTATTAGTTGTTTCAAACTGTCGTTATATACTTCATTGTTTCACTTTCATATGTCGCTCTGTACATTATATCTTTATTTGTCGTATTATTCTGTATACAAGTTGTTTTTATTGATTTTTGTTGTTTCTTTGTGTAGTTTCACGGTGCTACGCAACGAAAGTTTAATGGCTCTCGTCTTGAGCATAATAAAGAATCAAGCACCCGTCAGAAACTCTCTGTCTCGTTCATGGAAACCAAAGGGCATCTACAGTGAAACTCGACGCTTAAAGGAACCACGCATCTGTTTCATCGAGACGAGGCTGGCAGCTGGCAGGGTCGTGACGTCATCGCACAGGCTGATCGGAGGCTGCAGTTACCCATACTAGTCGGAGGTGGCGCGCGTGCTGTCATTCACTGTTGCAGATACAGTGGGAGACTTTGAGTGGCAAGAGAGTTTAAGAACAACATATTCCTACGTAAGCAGCATCAAGTCATCTTGAACTTAGTAATTTTAATGCTTTAAAGGAAAAGCAAATATTTTATGGACATTTGAGTTAAAAGGTTAAATTTACAAAGGACTTTAAATAAAAGGAAATAAATAATGTTATAAAGAACATTTACTTCATAGTTTAAGATTTGAATTACATTATTTGAGTAGAATTTAAGAAAAAAAAAAAAAGAACTTAATTTATTTTATTTAGCATTAGAAAATTTACAATCAGTGTTAATGTTAGCTGTACTTATTTGAAAACTGACATTTCCTTGTTATTCCTGTTACAAGCTAATATTTTGGATGTCATATACTGCTGTTTGCATTTATATTGATCTTGTTTGCTAATTTATTTGGGTGCTTACGTGCTAGAGGTCTGGTGAGAGTGTTATTATTCACTGCTTAAGTTCCTCTTTAATTATGGAAGCTGTACACGCTGAAGAGGCTATGGAAGATACACATAGTACACATGAAGAAGCGCATGCAGTCAAACAAGCAGATGAAATGTCACTCCCAACAGTAGAAATAAGCAACCCAGTTGTGCAGCAGGTCAGATCAAGCACACGTGAAAGAAGCTTCACAGAAAGGGGTCTGGAAATGCGTGAACAGGAAGCCAAGCGACAAGAGAAAGCTTTCCATAAAGCTTATAACAGTTGGAAAGAGACTGCAAAAGATTGTAGATCAACATTAAAAATGTTCTGTTCACGTGAGAATCTAGAACAAATTCAGCAAGACATTCAAAATCAATGTAATCTAGCCCATCAGCATTATGAGCCAATATTGCGTAACCATGCTACATCTCCAGACATTGTCAATCGTATGGATGCTTGTGCTGCACTGACTGCTGAAATTATTGATCTTGTGAGTAAGCGGCTGGAGACAATAGGTGAAGATTACAATGAAGAGCTTGTGAAGGAAAGAGTGAGACAAGTCTTAAATAAAGATGAATATGGATCAATCTTTGGATGCACAAAAACAAACACAGTGATGTCAGAGTCATCGTTAGGATCAGGTAATCAGTCAAAGACCTCTTCCAAGATATCAAGTAAGCGAGCTGAAGCAGAAGCTGAACTTGCAGCAAAACAAGAGCAAGCTAAAGCTATGCAGGAAATCCATGATCAACAAGCAAAGCTTAATAAAATGGAGAGTGAATGGAAGCTTTCTGAAGCTAAAATGCTAGCAGAAATAAAGCAAAGAGAGGTAGAAATGCAGCTAAAGCTTGAAGAAGAAAGAAAACGGCTGCATCAGTTGCAAGTAGACAAGGAAGTAAAAGTAGCAGCAGCTCGTGTGAAAGTGTACAATGATCTTGAAGGGATCAGTCAATTTGGTGATAAAGAAATAGATTCTAGCATTCACAGATTTCAGTTAAACCCAGAAGCTGAATTGTTCTTGCCTCAGCAAACATTCAAGGCAGAGCATGAAGCCCAGCCATCTCAGAATAATGTTTCTTTAGCTCAAGCAATAGCAGACTCACTAAGCACACATCGACTGCCTGTGCCTGAACCCATGATCTTCGCTGGTGATCCATTGAAATTCATAGATTGGAAGATGTCCTTCATAGCTCTTATAGAAAGAAAGCCCCTCCCACCTGGTGAGAAGATGTTCTATCTTAAAAAGTACCTTGTTGGAGAAGCTCGTAAGGCTGTGGAGGGATATTTCTATAGAAATTCAGAGGATGCATACCATGGAGCATGGAAGGTCCTGCAAGATAGATATGGGAATTCATTCATACTACAAAAAGCCTTTAGAGACAAGCTGATGAGGTGGCCCAAAATTGGGATAAATGACCCACTGTCACTGCGAGACTTCACAGATTTCCTGCAAGGATGTGCTGAGGCAATGCCACACATTAAGGGATTATCTATTCTAAATGACTGTGAAGAAAACTACAAGCTACTAAAGAAACTTCCTGAATGGGTTGTACACAAGTGGAATCGAATTGTGACAGAAGAATTAGATGCATCAGGGGACTATCCAAGTTTCAAGTGTTTTACAGAGTTCTTGCAAAAGGAAACTAGAATAGCTTGTAACCCCATTACTTCCCCATTCATGAATATGAAAAATTCAGATGAAAAGTTCCCCAAGCGAGCTAAGGCGCTCAGTACAAAGACTGACGTGAAAGAGTTCAGTTCTAAAGGGCTTAATACATCTAGCGTAAAGTCAAAAGTATCATGCATTGTCTGTAAAGATGAAAACCACAGCATTGTCCAATGTTCTGCATTTGGAGAAAAAACCATTGAAGACAAGAAGAACTTCATTCAAGAAAATCAGCTCTGTTATGGGTGTCTCAGGAAAGGGCACATTGTAAAAAAATGCAGAAGACGACATAAGTGTGGAACATGTGGCCGCAATCACCCCACATGCTTACATGAAGAAAGACATATGGTGTCTCCAAAACCATTAAATAAAACTTCAACAGAAGTACAAGCAAGTCAGGAAGTTCAGAAAGTTATGGCCCATGCACTCACACAAAGCTCTTCTGCTACTTCCAGTATTGTGCCAGTCCTTATTTCAACAGTGGAAGAGCCTCAAAGGGAAGTACTCACTTATGCGCTACTGGACACGCAGAGTGACTCAACATTCATTTTGGAAGATCTTCTTGATGATCTAAATGCAGTCAAGCAACCAGTTCAACTTAGATTAAGCACTATGACAGCTGTGGATACTATAACGGCAAGTAACAGGGTTTGCGGTCTGCAAGTTAGAGGACTCCAAGCAGCAAACTCCATTCAGTTACGGCAAGCATATACAAGAGACTTCATTCCTGTTGATAAGTCCTATATCCCAACGAAGAGCACAGCACTGGAGTGGCCTCACCTAAAACATCTGGCCAATCAATTGCCACCACTGCAGAACTGCGAAGTCGGATTATTAATCGGATATGACTGCCCTTCAGCTCTAGCTCCCCTTGAAGTCATAATTGGTCATGAAAATGAACCATTCGCACAAAGAACTGAACTTGGTTGGAGCATTATAGGTCTCTCTAATCCACACCTAGACAGGCAGGGAAATCAGAGTTTTGTCCACAGAGTTGCAGTCAAGGAGATATTTGTTCCATCACCCAATGATGTCTTGAAAATTCTTGAGTCAGATTTTAATGAGAAAGGTTATGAGGATAAAAGTGTGTCTCAAGAGGATGTTCGTTTCATTCAACATCTCAGTACCAACATCAAACAGAAGGATAATGGACATTATGAACTTCCCCTCCCTTTCAAAAGTATCAGCCAACCATCACTGCCAAATAATAGAAGGCTGGCAGTTGCCCGGCTGCAGCAATTGAAGAAAAAGCTCAAATCTAACAAGCAATATTCGGATGACTACAAAGTCTTCATGAAGGAAGTCGTTGACAAAGGTGATGCTGAACTAGCCCCTGAGATATCAGAAGGAGAGACTGTATGGTATATTCCACACCACGGAGTATACCACCCTCAGAAACCAGGTAAGCTGAGGGTTGTGTTCGACTGTTCAGCTAAGTTTAGTGGTATATCTCTAAACGACACTCTGTTGACTGGGCCTGATCTAATAAATTCATTAGTTGGAGTACTCTGCCGCTTCAGAAAGGAGCTAGTCGCAGTCACCTGTGATATAGAAAAGATGTTTCACCAGTTCCTTGTTCCTCCAGACGAACGTAATTATCTGAGGTTCTTATGGTGGGAGGATGGAGACTGGGAGAAAGAGCCTCAAGACTATCGCATGACAGTCCATCTCTTTGGCGCTACATCGTCTCCTGGGTGTGCCAATTTCGGTTTGAAGTACCTGGCACAGCAGTACGAAGTTAAACACCCAACAGCTTCAGAGTTTGTTAAAAGAAACTTCTATGTAGACGATGGGCTAGCCAGTGTTCGTTCAATTGATGAAGCCAAGGAACTAATTACTGATGCTCAAGCACTCTGTAAACAAGGAGGTTTACGGCTTCATAAATTCAACTCCAATAAGGAAGATGTTCTCTGCTGCATAGACCCATCTGAAAGGGATATTGTCTCTAAACCTCTCAATTTAAACCCTGAAGCAACACCAACAGGACGTGTACTTGGTGTTCAGTGGTCAACAAGGGATGACAATTTTCAATTCAACATCAACTATAAAGATCAGCCATCGACCCGCCGTGGAATCTTGTCTGTCATTAGTTCCCTGTTCGACCCAATTGGGTTTGTGGCACCCTTTATTCTTCAGGGAAAGTGCATCCTGCAGGAACTATGTCGGAAAAACATTGGATGGGATGATCAGCTACCAGAAGACATGTATTCACGGTGGGAGGATTGGAAAGGTGGACTTCAAAGGCTTAAAGAAGTTGTCATACCAAGATGTTATCACCCTGACACCTTCAATGAGATCATTGAAACGGAGCTGCACCACTTCTCCGATGCGAGCAACATTGGATATGGAGCTTGCTCTTATCTTCGTTTCAAAAATGACAAAGGTAAAGTGCACTGCAGTTTGGTAATGGCAAAGGCTAGAGTCGCACCTACAAAAGTCACAAGTATACCAAGACTGGAACTTGCGGCGGCTGTTCTATCTGCAAAGATAAGTGTCATGCTAAAGACAGAGCTTGAAATGAAGATTGACAGAGAATTCTTTTGGACAGATTCACAGGTTGTTTTGGCTTATATTAATAACGAAGCAAGACGGTTTCATGTATTCGTTGCTAACCGTGTGCAACTCATAAGGGACATTACAGATCCAAGCCTGTGGTACTATATTAATACCTTAGAGAACCCGGCTGATCATGCTTCTCGAGGGTTTCATGCCTCTGACATTGCTACTTCAACCTGGTTAAGAGGTCCCAAATTTCTGTGGGAACAAGAAGTGAATCCAACACCACATACCTCTGCCAATTTGCTTGTTGGTGACCCCGAAGTTAAACCAGTCCAAACATTTGTGACCACAGTTAGTGACAGTTCCAACATTTTAAGTCGTTTTAGACGATTTTCTTGCTGGTCAATGCTTCTGAAGGTTGTGGCAAGGATAAAAAGACTTGGATTGAAAAAGAAATGCTCCACTGACCATATAACTGTTGAGGAGCGTCAGAGAGCTGCTGAAGTGGTGATCAAGCTCATGCAGCAGGAAGCATTTTCCAAAGAAATGAGAATGATTGAAAATGGGATTGCTCTTCCAAATTCTAGTGCGTTGTATCAACTGGATCCTGTTTTGGACAAAGGTCTTCTTCGGGTAGGGGGAAGATTGAAGAAGTCATCACTCAGTCAAGACCTCAAACATCCTGTGATTCTACCAAGGGATAGTTACATCACCAAGCTAATTCTGTCACATTATCATGCCAAAATTTGCCATCAGGGTCGAACTCAAACTCAAATGCAGCTTAGAATGAATGGATTCTGGGTCATTGGAGGTAGCAAATCAGTTGCTAAGCTGATACACAAGTGTGTGCAGTGTCGAAGACTTAGACGACCGACAGAAGAACAACGAATGGCCGAACTTCCCAAGGAGCGTGTCGAAGTATCTGCTCCCTTTACATTTTGTGGCATGGACTGTTTTGGGCCATTTGTCGTGAAGAGAGCTCGCAAAGAATACAAGCGATACGGTCTAATATTCACTTGTTTGTCATCTCGCGCAGTTCATATTGAAATGATTGAAGATTTGTCCACAGATGCCTTCATCAATGCATTGAGATGCTTTATAAGCCTCAGAGGAGCAGTTTGCAAACTTTATTGTGATCAAGGTACAAACTTTGTCGGGGCCAGGAACGAATTCAAAGATTGCCTGAAACAAGTCGACATCAAAACTCTGGAAGTCTTTCTCGCAGAGAAACAATGTGAGTTTGCCTTTAATGCTCCTTCTGCAAGTCACACTGGAGGTGTCTGGGAACGACAAATACGAACTGTGCGCAGTGTACTTAATGCCACAATTGCACTGTGTCCTGGTAGACTTGACGATGCTTCACTTAGAACATTGTTCTATGAGGCAATGGCCATAGTTAACAGTCGCCCGCTTACAGTAGATGGCATTAATGATCCAAATTCACTAGAGCCTCTAACTCCAAACCACCTAATACTTATGAAGTCTGATGTTGCACTTCCACCTCCAGGAAAATTTGTTAAAGAAGACATGTACGCTACAAAAAGATGGCGAAGAGTCCAATACTTGGTTGAGCAATTTTGGAGTCGCTGGAAGAAGGAATACTTGCTTAACATTTCAACACGCCAAAAGTGGCACACTCCTCGCAGAAACCTCAGAGTAAATGATGTTGTAATAATCAAAGAGGATATGCTCCCAAGAAGTCAATGGCAGTTGGGCAGAGTGGTTGAAACTGTCAAAGAGAGTGATGGATTTGTGAGACGAGTAAAGGTACGAGTAGCAGAACGAAAGCTCACTAACAAACGTAATCAGACCCCCAAGCTCTCAATCATTGAAAGACCGATTCAGAAATTAGTTGTACTTCTTGAAGAAGACTGACTGTTAGTAACTGGGATGATACACTCTCATCAGACCAAATAATTATTTCTGAAATACTTGATAGTCATGAAAAGTAAACGTGGTCATGTTATAGTTCAAAATCATGTTCTGATTCATTTCAGTTTGTTCTTTCAATTTATCATAAAATGATTGGTGGGAGTGTAAGTGACCACTAAATCATTATATGCCTTTAAATAATTTTAGAGCATCAGAGCATGTCACGTGTTTCGGTAGCCTAGGGGACTAATAGGTTAATCAGGCTAGCAGGAGCGAAGAGAAGACACGTTGCTGTGCGATTTATGGAAAAAGGGAGGTTTAATCCTGCACAATTTATTTAATAGAACCCTTTGGGAAAGCGGAGCGAGGTATGTGAAGTTAATATTTAAGCCACATGAGTTCATTTGTATGTATATGTTAATCGTGAGCTCTGCCTTCTTATTAGTTGTTTCAAACTGTCGTTATATACTTCATTGTTTCACTTTCATATGTCGCTCTGTACATTATATCTTTATTTGTCGTATTATTCTGTATACAAGTTGTTTTTATTGATTTTTGTTGTTTCTTTGTGTAGTTTCACGGTGCTACGCAACGAAAGTTTAATGGCTCTCGTCTTGAGCATAATAAAGAATCAAGCACCCGTCAGAAACTCTCTGTCTCGTTCATGGAAACCAAAGGGCATCTACACAAACATTCAGCTGAGATTTAAATCTAAAATTGCATCATGTTTAAAACTATTGATTCTTTAGCGAAATATTTGACTCCGAATTGAATAAACTAATCGAGTTGGGTTCAGATCTTTAGTTGGATCGCATCAACGTCAATACGGTACATCTCCAAATATGTACTTACAGTTCCGTTAAAATGTGCACTTGATTTCTCTCCACACACTAGCAGTGGCGTGGGGAATCACGGGACTGATCATGACGCGAAGATGAAAATCACTGACAGAGATTCAGCTGCAGGCAGGGCCGGAGCAAACTGAACTGGTGCTCTAGGCCAGGGCTGCTCAATCCTGTTCCTGAAGATCTACCTTACTGCAAAACACAGCTCTCACCCTGATCAAACACACCTGAACCAATTAGGACCTGAACAGCACTTGATAATTACAGGCAGGTGTGTTTGAAATGGGTAGACTGAAATCTACAGGAAGGTAGATCTCCAGGAACAGGGTTAAGCACCCCTGCTCTAGCCAAAAGATGATCATGCCGCCCTCAAACTGAAAGTGAAAACAAGAGACAGGGTTGTGATTTGGCATACGACAGCGAGAACTGGGGGGGTCGGGGGGTCATTTTTCTGATTTTTGATATAATAACCTACGCTGCAGCGCAGGATTCGCCGGCCGTTTTTTTATTGAAGGTGCAGCAGAGACTATGGGACTTTGTCAGTGACCTTGTCAGTAACTTTTACAGTTCATATGGACCAGTTTCTTCTTCCTGCGGATCATAACATTTGTCATTCAAACTGTTGCCTCGTTTTGTGTAGTTTGCAAAATATGTGTTTAATTGTGTTGTAACTTGTAATTGCTCAGTGTGGCTTGTAATCACATATCTATTATAGATCAGCGCTTGTGCTGTATTTCTCAGGTTAAATCTGTATCGGCGTCCAAAACCACGTTAAAAACGAGACACGTGCTTCTTCCTTTACCAATTTAAATGCGTTTCTGAGCTGGTGATCCTCTGCTGTTTGCCTTTGCCATGGCCACCATCAGCAGTTCCTACACACGCGCTGAGCGATCCATTTTCAAAATAGTTAAATTTTTTGCCACTGTGTGGATTAATACTGAATGTGTGTTGTTATTACTTGGGGTTAAGTTTAAGAGTAGAGCAAGATGCTGGTGTTTAACTGCAGCATTCATTTATTGCATTCCTGCGTTGGGCTCTCATGTACTCTCTAGCTGCTATTTCATAGCCGTGGTGGGCTTTTCTCTCTGTCTCGTGCTGAACGCTGTCGACCAATCCAATAGTATCTGGATGCAGCCTTTATGATGTAAGCTGAGATTGCACCACTTAGCGATGCAATGTCAGACACAATGCACTCAATGGGGTGAATGACGTCACAGACGGGTAGGGTTAGGGGTGGGGTTAGGTGAGCGCGTTAAAAAGCATTGGATGCAGCTCAGATTGCACTGCACCAGGTCTGCATCTAGACACCTCTCGACCAATAGCAACAGACTGGGTCATAGGACCAATCGGTGAGATTAGCTTCGCGCTAAGGAGGGGTTTGGGAACAAATTAATCGCTAGATGATTCATATGGGAGTCTCTGGGATAATTAGGTAAAAACAAATGCAAAGTGTGTTTTGACCTTGCACGCATATCAGCCTGTTGTTGGAGACCCCTAAAACCAAAATATGACCCTTTTAAATGCAAAGTAGGGGCTCTTTAAGCTTTGCTGTTTAGCGCTGTGTACAGGTGTAGTAATGAGCAAACAAAGAATGTTTACGTTTTGTATATTATGAACTTTTGTGCTAAATATTAAAGATAAAATTTATTTATCATCATAGATGATAATACAGTCACTTACTGCAAAGATCATAAGGCAAAGTAGCACCAACTTGCATTCAACTAGGCTTAAGCTAGTTTTATTGAATAAAATAAGCAAGCGTTGTAAATGAAATATGACAACAAGACATTGAGGTGCTAGAAAGTTGTATTATTGTCAGCTAAGTGAACGAGTCGTTCATAACGAAAATTACAAATTCACAAACGAATGGCTCCCTTCTTTAGAATAAGAAGTGAAGGTGGGAGAGGCGGTGTGTTTTAGGACACGGACTAGATCAAATTTAACAGGAAGGGAGGATAAACCATTTCTATCCACACAAACAAATGCTCTTTGTCTGCAATGCCCATGCAAAAAGTAAAATGTGAAATGACAATTTTCGTGAATTAAAAAAATATTTGCACACTGACCACCGGGAAACCTCCAGATCATAGATTTATATATATACAGTATGTGTATATATCTCTGACTCTGAATGGCTAGTCCTCCATTGCACATTGGTCCCACATTCATTTGAAAGGAGCCCTACCCTGTACTAAAATGGCAGCTTTGATGTATTCCGTCCAATAGACAACAATAGCTTAGGCGACATCAAATGTAAATATCTATGGCCTGTTTTGAGTCTTTTTAAGCAATGCTACATGATTGCTATGGTGTCCTAGGGTGTTTCTGTGTGGTTATTAACCTAAACTTTAAAAAGAAATGCAGTTCGTCACTGTGTGTTTAGAAACCGGTTTTACTTGTTGTGCTATTTGTTAGTGTAGTATTGTTTAAATTTGGTTGTTCTGTATGTTGGTATCTATGTTTTTTAGGAGGTTGCTAGGGCATTGCGTTGTGTTATTAACCTTTTTGAGTGTTTTTTAAGCATTGCTTTTAGGTTGCTATAGTTTTTGAAGGGTTACTAGACCACTGCTATATGGTTACTGTGTTGTTTAGAGTGTTCTTAAGCTTTGTTGTGCATTGGTATGCACTTATAAACCTTTGTTGAGTGTGTTAAGCTTTGATATAATTTACTTTGGTAAATTATAGTGGTTGCTAGAGCTATGCTATGTGATTTTGTAGTAAACTTCCCTGCTGAAAAAAAATAGCTTAAACCAGCCTAGGCTGGTTGGCTGGTTTTAGCTGGTTGACCAACCTGGTTTTAGAGGGGTTTACGGGTGTTATGGGATTGCCATGTCGTTAACAAACTCTCCGGATTGATTCTTCAGCTTTGTTATATATTGCTATGGTATCCTAGGTGGTTGCTAGGGTATTGCTATGTGCTTACTTAAGTAACGCCAATTGCTGTTTATGTTTTGCTATAGGCTATGTTGCTTTGTTCAGTGAGGTTGCAACAGCATTGCTATGTACATATTAGCTAGTTTTAATTGTTTATTTAAGCATGGCTATGTAACTGCTATGGTGTTCTTTTGTGATTTCTATGGCTTTGATATTCAGTTAATATTCTGTTCTGTGTGGATTTATTTTAATATGCTGTTGAAAAGATATCATGTCTCATTGCTTTGGTGTTGCTAAGGCCTTCAGAGTTGCTATGTGGTTACTAATCTATGCCAAGAGTCAATCTTTGCCTCACATTGCTATGTTTTTTTCCTATGATGTTGCTATAGGCTGTTGTTACAAACCTGATTTCAGGTTTTTAAGCTTTGTTATGGTTACTGTTGCTATGGCATTGCCATGTTGTTACCAACCCCACTGAAATGCCCCACTAAAACCAGCTAAGACCAGCCACCCTGACCAGCTAAGTTTAGCCTGACCAGCTAAAACCACCTAAGAACAGCTAAGACCAGCCAGCCTAACCAACTAAGACAAGCCTTACAAGCTAAAACCAGCCTGACCAGTCAGCCAGAAAGTGGCTAAAACTCCTCCAAAATCATCTTGACCCGCTAAAACCAGCTAAGACTAGCAAAAAAACAGCATTTAAGACTAGCAAAAAAAGTGACCAAAACCCCTCTAAAACCAGCCTGACCTGCTAAAACCAGTGTGAACAGCTAAAATCAGCTAAGACCAACCTAACTAACTAAGACCAGCTAAAAAGTTTCCAAAACCCCTTTAAAACCAGCTTGACCACCTCAACCAGCTAAGACCAACCTAACCAACCAAGACCAGCTAAAAAGTGGCCCAAACCCCTCTAAAACCAGCCTGACCAGCTAAAACCAGCTGAGATTAGCTTGACCAGCTAAGACCAACCTAACCAACTGATCAGCTAAAAAGTGGCCAAAACCTCTCTAAAACCAGCCTGACAAACCAGCTATGATCAACCTGAGAAACCAGCTAAAACCAGCTTGAATGGCCAGCTAAAACCAGTCTGACCAGCATAGGTCGTGAAGTGTTTCAGATTGGTTCTTAAGTTTGCTAGGTGGTTGCTAGGGTATTGCTATGTGGTTACTAAATAATGCCAAGTGCTGTTTAGGTTTGGCTGCATGCTGTTTCTTCTATGCTGTTATTAACTAGTTTTGATTGTTGATTTTAACATTGCTTTGCAATTGCTGTGGTGTTCTGTGTGGTTTTTAGCTTTATTATTCACTTAATATTTTGTTCTGTGTAATTTATTTTAACATGCTGTTGATACCATGGCTCATTGCTTTGGTGTTATTAAGGCCTTCAGAGTTGCAATGTGGTTACTAAGCTATCCCTGCTGAAAAATCCAGCTTAAACCAGCCTAAGCTGGTTGGCTGGTTTTAGCTGGTCGACCAGGCTGGTTTTAGAGGGGTTTTGGCCACTTCCAGGCTGGTTTCCAGCCATTTCCAGCCTGGTCTTAGCTGGTCAGGCTGGGAGATGACCAGCTAAAACCAGCTTGACCAGCCTAGCCAAGCTGGAAGTCCAGCCAAAACCAGCTATATCCAGCTTAAACCAGGCTGGTTAAGCTGGTTTTAGCTGGATTTGGCTGGTCATTTTCCAGCCTGACCAGCTAAGACCAGGCTGGAAATGGCTGGAAACCAGCCTGGAAGTGGCTAAAACCCCTCTAAAACCAGCCTGATCGACCAGCTAAAACCAGCCAACCAGCCTAGGCTGGTTTAAGCTGGATTTTTCAGCAGGGATGCCAAGAGTTAGTCTTTGCTGCATGTTTCCATGTTTTCCCTAAGTGATTTCTAGGCTGTTACCGACCTGTTTTGAGTTTTTAAAGCCTTGTTATGATTATGGTTGCTATGGCATTGCCATGTTGTTACCAAGCATTTCAGATTGATTCTTAAGCTAGGTGGTTGCTAAGGGTATTGCTATATGGTTACTAAGTAATGCCAAGTGCTGTTTAGGTTTTGTACGTTGTATGTTGCTTTGTTCACTGAGGTTGCCATGTGATTGTTGCAACCTGTTTAGGGATTTTAAAGCTTTGCTGTGTATTGCTATGTTTGAGGTTGCTAGGGTGTTGTTTTGTTGCAGGAATTCTGGATTGTTTAGGTGTT
This sequence comes from Danio rerio, assembly GCF_052040795.2. Classification (NCBI taxonomy): domain Eukaryota; kingdom Metazoa; phylum Chordata; class Actinopteri; order Cypriniformes; family Danionidae; genus Danio; species Danio rerio. The sequence continues at coordinate 32,279,349 of NC_141042.1, forward strand.
GCTATGTAGGTTGCTAAGTATATTTTGTAGCATAAGCAGCATTTGCAGCAGTGTTCACTGCAGTAACCAAGCTGCCATTTCCACAGAGATCCACCAGCGCTGATATTCGAACCCTACAACTGTCTAATGTTATCCAGGGTTATGTTATTCAAGGAGTAACTGCCATTTACACATGCTGTTGATAAGCATTTATGGCTCATTGCTATGGTGTTACTAAGACCTTCAGAGTTGCTACGTGGTTACTAAGCAGCTTTATAGCTATGCCAAGAGTTAATTTTTGCCACACACTCTTATGTTTCCCTGAGAGTTTTCTAGACTGTTGCAGCAAATCTGTTTTGGGCTTTTAAAGCTTTGCTATGTATTGCTATGTTTAAGGTTGCCATGGTGTTGTTTTGCTAAGTATAATTTGTAGTATTAGATGCATTTGTTAAAGTTTTCAATGCAGTAGCCTAGCTGCCAATTTTACAGAGATCCACCAGTGCTGATATTCGAACCTTACACCTGGCCAATGTTATCCAGGGTTGTGTTATTCAAGGAGTAACTGTAGATCTCTAGTAACAGGAGCGATTTGTTCAGAGCTGGTATGAGTGAACGCTGCAGTCTGTCTCTGCTGGTTATTTGTGGATTGTGTACTCCCGAATTGCTGACCTGTTAACAAACTTGTGAGCATCTTCAAACCAAGGCCACACCAACACAACAGCCAAGTTCAACATCCCAGACACACACACAAACACACAGAGTCAAAATATCACTCAACCCTGCCCCAAGGATGAGGTTCAACATCAAACATCCTCATGCAACACAAAACCTGACTTAATAAACACAATACTGAGAAACAATGAGGCATGAGCATGACAAGTGCAGAACAGAGAAAACAAACACACCCAGCTTTTTACAGTCAAGTCTGAAAATATAACCATAACCATAATGTCCTGTCGATGCAGATGCAGGAACAAAGCTCAACAGCATGCTCTTGTGTTTGTTAAAGGAACTGCACTGCAAAGGAAAAGCATCTGCTCATATTAGGATTAGGGTTATGAAACTTTATACTACAGTTTTGCCAATGAAATGCTTGATTCTGATAGGCTAATAAACATTTTAAGGTGTGTGATTATTTTCAGATAATGTAGTTCCAGGCAGGTTTGGACCATATCAGAATGATTTCAGTTAGTTCACAGCTATGCCAAAGTCGAATGCGATTCCAGTGAATTGTCATCCTATACAAAATTGCTCCATTTAAGATCTGATTCCTTTAAAAACAGTTATCTTCACTACCTGGCTGAGATATGGTAAAAAGTGGGTATGCTGTGCTCGAAACAAGAAGCATTGCATAATTGTTTTCGCACCATGCTTAAAACATAGACATTAATTTGACCCCAGTATTTTTAATGGAGTTTCTGTGTTAGCCTGCTGCTAATGACGGCGCTAGCATTTAAACCTTTTTACACTTTATCAATGAAATGGATGCTTAAGTCTATTTAACAGATTAAATTACATTACAATATCGATGCTGTAAAGGAAACCTTATGAAATTGAAAATAGTCCCATTAACCTTTTACCAGAAGTTATTCATTGGCTGAAAAACACAATATAGCCCATGTAAACTGTGAGCTGTGTAAATTAGTCCAACAGGAGCTGTTTAAGGACTAAAAACAGACATGTCTTAAAACTAAACAATAAAAATCAAAACAGTGACTTTAAATGTGGTATAACTAGAATAATTGGCTCTGTTCTGTTTAAACGTTACAAAGTAATGCTCCTCGTGTGCATTTTAGAATATTACATCGGCCCATTGTCAATTATTACTTGTACTAAATATTACATATTTTATCTAGCTTTTTCCTATGCTTTGCATGGTACACCAACGTGTCATTATTCTCCTCAAAGATCGTCCTTCAATTATTAAAAGACAACTTATTTGTCAAAAATATTTTCAGCAGAACACAAGTCCACACTTATTACTGTACTGTAGAGAATACAAAGAGAAAATGAGGCAATTCTGAAAAGATATGCTTATTAAAATAACTAATGTAACATTATTTACATACAAATAAAGTACGAAGCCAAACATACCTCTCACTACACTGTACACTGTTTTTTTCTGTTTATGTATCCATTTGAATTGCATAATGAGATATCTATCTTTCCTTAATCAACCTTTGATGTTAAAAATTTAAAAAATCTTTTTGACATTTTTAATAGTTTTAAGTGATACACTGTGTGTATTGGTGCTGTAAATTATGGTACAAAATCCTGGTAATAAACTGCCAGTATTTCTATATTTTTGAACACTTCTCTACATCAGGGATGGCCAACCTTTTTCTTATGAAGGGCCAAAAACCAAATTTGATTGAGAGTGGTGGGCCGAAGTTAAATAAACCATTTTAATAACAACTATTACATTAAAGCTGCCATGGTAATTCTTTAATTTATTAATAAAATAAATTGATGAACTAAAAAAAAAATTAAAAATGCATTAATAATTATATATTTTACATTTATTTTATAATGAACTTCTTACTATTAAAACAAACAATCTCATTTGTAACACAATGGTGTAAAATGCTGAATACAATAAATACACTTGATTTGCTCGCTAAGGATCCTTACTTTTTAAAAATCTGATTCATGCACAAAGTTTAATAGAAAATTTTCATTAGCTTTTTTGTTTCTCAATAATTAAACAAACAAACAAATGAAAGGTTACTTTAAAATTAGAAATGACAAATTCTTTTAAAGGCATTCACCTTAATTTTCCCATGATTCTCCCTCTCAAAATCAAAGGTTACCCACAGTTTGGCATCTATGCTCTATATATACACACACACACACACACGCACACACTATATATATTTATTTGAATGGATGAATTGATTAATTGAATATATATTTGAATGGATGAATGGATGGATAGATAGATTCAACCTACGCAATGTCAACAAAAGTCACTGTGGTAAACTACAGCGTTAAATTGTCTACATCAAAAATCAACAGAGCAGACATCAATGTTTCATTATGCAGTTCACAACCGTAAATGAGAAGAAAACACTAGTGAATCGCCAAATACAGAAACTGTTAAGGATTAACAAAGATTTTTTTACAGTGTAGGTTTTCACTATCCCAGCTGGTACAGGACTGCAGACTGACATTGTACCCCAACGTCATGGGGATGTAGCATTTTGTTAAGAAATGAAAATTGAGTTGATGACAGAAACATCAGGCCAACATCAATGTCCAAAGTCCAACCTTAAATCAACCAAATATCAACAACTGGTACAGCTTAACATTTTGTGAGCATTACCACTATGACTTCTATCAGACGTTACTTGACGTAATATTGATGTCAGTATTTGACGTTAATATGACGTTGGTTAAAGATGTTGGCTCGACACTGGATTTTGGTCACTTTTCAACATAACCTAAAACCAATGTGAGGAGAGTTTACTCGCACGTGACTTGTTTTAGCTCTTTGTTCCGATTAGAAACTTTGCAGGGTGAAAGTGAACCGCTCCAAGAGCAAAGAGCAACAATGTAACAATTGTAATCTCTGTTTCGGAACAACTGAATCGATTCACAGGTGTGAAAGCACCCTAAAATTTAAAATCGATCCGATGACGTTGGTTTGAGATGGTGGATCGATTTTGGATTTTGACGTCAAATACTGACATTTATTCTTCAGGTATAAGGCAAAAAAATTCAACGTCTGATAGACGTCATAGTGGTAACGTCCACACAACATCAAGCTGTAACATCATTAGACATTGATATTTGGTTGGTTTTAGGTTGTTTGGTACGGACTGCACCTTGCATTCGTTTTTATTCAAATTAGAAAGCCAAAAAACTTTTGTTTTCAAGTGTAGTCGGTTCACTAAAAAGTAGAAATGTCATGCTTTATGTAGATACATTTTTTATGTCTGTGAAGCAAATATTCAGTGAGATATCAGTATGTTTGTTGACCACAGAAACTATTGTAAAAGCACACGTTTGGTCTGAGCTTCTCTCCCAGAGAATCATCAGTCTATAGCGATCGCTGATTGGGCATATTGATTGTCATTCACCATATTGGCCATTACACTTTTCCCCCATTCAAAACTATTTGAGCCTTGTGTATATAAACTTTGGGTCCCACTTTATATTAAGTGTCCTTAACTACTATGTACTTACATCAACAAATAAATACAATGTACTTACTGTGTTTATAATGTATTTGAGAACACGTGGTGCTTTTGAGTTGGGATAGAGGTTGGGTTATGGACAGGTTTGGTGGCATGAGTAGATTTAAGGGTGGGTTAAGGTGTAAGGGATGGTCAGCAGTGATTTACAAATGTAATTACAAAAGTTAATTACAGATGTAATTACATACATGTATTTAATCAAGCATAAGTACACAGTAAATACATGTATTTACACAATAAGCACATTCTAATAAACTATTAATTCCTGTGTACATATTAGTTAAGGCCATAAAGTGGGACCAAGCTTTAGTACTAATAAGAAATATGTAATAATTTTGGTTTCTAGAATTCAAAAACCCAGTTGACGTTGAATTTTTTTGCCTTATACCTGAAGAATAAATGTCAGTATTTGACGTCAAAATCCAAAATCGATCCACCATCTCAAACCAACGTCATCGGATCGATTTTAAATTTTAGGGTGCTTTCACACCTGTGAATCGATTCAGTTGTTCCGAAACAGAGATTACAATTGTTACATTGTTGCTCTTTGCTCTTGGAGCGGTTCGCTTTCACCCTGCAAAGTTTCTAATCGGAACAAAGAGCTAAAACAAGTCACGTGCGAGTAAACTCTCCTCACATTGGTCAGAGTGTCAGGGTTTATTTAGCAGCGTCCCGCTCAGCTGTCAGGAGAGGTGGTGGTTTGGTGGTGATTGACAGGGTGCACGTGGCGACGTGTCTGAGGAGAGATGCGATGGGGAGGGGTGAGAAGGGTGCGCGACGATGCCTATTTGAGGACCGGGAGGGAGACGCGAGATTACCGGGAGATCATCACTCGTTTGCGGGCTTCCGGAGACTCGCGAAACTTCCCGCCATACTCATAATTTTCTCTTCATATAGCCGTAAGCCTATTACATATCCATAAAACACTGTGATATAACCGCGCTCGGATCGGATCGCTTTCTCACTGCAATCGAACCGCTCCAGGGTTCGTTTCAATGGAGCCGAGACCACCTTACTCAGGCGGTCTCGGATCGATTACTTTGGCGCGGAACAGAACGCGATTGCCCTGTTCACATATGCCAAACGAACCGCGCTAACTGGGCAAACGAGATACATTCCGAAACAAAAGTGTAGGTGTGAAAGCACCCTTAGTCACTTTCCAACACAGCCTAAAATCAACCAAATATCAACATGATGCTGGCTAGAAATTTACTTTTATCACCTTACCTCACAACCTAAATTTAACCTATTAATCTTATGACGTTGCGTGACTGCTATTAAATGTAGTGTAAACTTTTTATATAAAGTGATTTGTTTCAGATATTTTGAATGGAAATTCTCCAAACCAGATGTGGAAACCATAATTTAAAACGTTACTATTGTGCGAAAAGGGGACATATAGAGACATCAATCAATAGCTCCTACTATGACATATGCTCTATTATAAGGTCTACATGTGTGAAATCTGCCATGTTTTTTTATCTATAACAGTGTGTAATTTTAGCTAGAAGCTATTACGCTCGAAGGGAAGGAAATGCAACACATTCACTAGACATTTTCTGTGTCACAACAAGTAGCCGTTGGACACAGGAGGAATGAAGGCTTCAGTCAGTCACACCAATTACCAGAATGGAATGCCTTTGTGATTTCCATCTTTTCAGATGTTGGAAATAGGAGACATATGCAATACTACTTTTATTTGAGAGTGATTGGCTGGAAGGTTTATTCATGTATAGCATCCTTTCACTGGCATAATGTGACATAATGCAGTGGATACGTCATTGTTGACTTCTGCTTTCATTTATAAATGGAAAGGGCATTTTTGCACAATGATAACCAGGGGGGTTAAATGTGGTCAGTTGTCAATGATGGTTTAATTATGGTGAATACTCTGAAACTGATGAATATTCTAAACAACAAAACATCCCAAATAATAGGCTTTTTTATTCATTCAGATATCTGTCAACTGGGTTTTTGAATTCTAGAAACCAAAATTATTACTTATTTCTTATTAGTACTAAAGCTTGGTCCCACTTTATGGCCTTAACTAATATGTACACAGGAATTAATAGTTTATTAGAATGTGCTTATTGTGTAAATACATGTATTTACTGTGTACTTATGCTTGATTAAATACATGTATGTAATTACATCTGTAATTAACTTTTGTAATTACATTTGTAAATACACTGCTGACCATCCCTTACACCTTAACCCACCCTTAAACCTACCCATGCCACCAAACCTGTCCATAACCCAACCTCTATCCCAACTCAAAAGCACCACAAGTGTTCTCAAATACATTATAAAGACAGTAAGTACATTGTATTTATTTGTTGATGTAAGTACATAGTAGTTAAGGACACTTAATATAAAGTGGGACCCAAAGTTTATATACACAAGGCTCAAATAGTTTTGAATGGGGGAAAAGTGTAATGGCCAATATGGTGAATGACAATCAATATGCCCAATCAGCGATCGCTATAGACTGATGATTCTCTGGGAGAGAAGCTCAGACCAGACGTGTGCTTTTACAATAGTTTCTGTGGTCAACAAATATTTGCTTCACAGAAATAAAAAATGTATCCACATAAAGAATGACATTTCTACTTTTTAGTGAACCAACTACACTTGAAAACAAAAGTTTTTTGGCTTTGTAATCCGAATTAAGTGAATGCAAGGTGCAGTCTGTACCAAACTTTTAAACAAAGAGTTGCTGTCATTTCTGGAGGAGATTTACCATCAAGACCAAGTTGTGGATTACTACAGAAAAGCAGCACAATCAGATCATTATTCAGAGGATGATAATGTGTAGAACGGCCATGAATGAGGTTGGTGTCGTGTTCTTGTTCCTTTCAAATGCACATTAGCTTGGATAACATGAAAATATGCCGATTTTGTTTGATTCTAACTTTTAGAAATGAAACTTAAGATATGGTTGTTGTTTAGTTCTAAAGGGTGATTCCAAATATGTAATGTAATTGTAAGCTTGGCAAATAGTTTTGGAGGACTTGATGTTTCCCCATTCAGACAGAATGCCAGAGCATACTGCCTGAGAGGCATTTCAAAGATGGCCACCGAGTTAAATGACTTGCCTTAAAGGAAACTTTGTAGGTAGTCAGGTTGGTTTAAATGATGCTAACACCGTGAATAAAACAGTTAATTTTAATGTGACTTTTTACATTGCAATTATGGGGATGTCTTGTTAACCAACTAAACTACAAAATTAAAAAGTGTTTTTGAAAATATTCACACCAATAACTTTGTGTTTATAATGTGAAACATGAGGAGGAAAAAACTCAAAACTATGAACAGATCTGAGAAACTGTATCAGATTTAACTGCTTTAATGTGCATTTGCAAGACATACATTTTGAATGCTGAGAATTTTAAAACAGAATTCTGAGACTGAAAATTGTAAGTCAAAGTGAGAGTTATTATATATGTTTGGATACAAACTCCAAACTCAGAGTCAAAACTGCATGAAAAAAAGTAAAAAAAAATAAAAATCTAAATTTAGAATAAAATAAATAGTAATAATAAAAAAACAGAACATAAACCCAGAATTTAGACACAGCAGGAAATACCATTATTATCCATTAAAGAAAAATAACATTGTCTGATTTTTGAGATATAAAAACTAAAAGACAAACTATAAACTCAAAGAAAGTTCTGACAAAAATGTTGTGAATTGTGGGCTACAGAGACTTCTAGAAATTATGTCAGAAATGTAACTCTAAAAGACAAAAAAGACACAAAAAAAACTAAATTCAGAGAAAAAACAGATGGGAACTGCAAGATACAATCTCAAAAATACAAATGATAAAGTCACATCTGTCACACAGCCCATAAACACAAAAAAGTCATAAACCACTAACTAAAGTTAAAATGGCATGAATTGGGAACTGGCTAAAACTAATAGATGCAAGAAAAAAAGTAATAATTGTGCAAGAAACAGTTCAGAATTTATATCAAATCTTACAATTCTGACAAAAAAAAATTCAGAATGGTAAAATTATGAACTTATTTCTGCAAGAAGTTACATCATAACTACATCATAACTACATCAAACAACACATCAAACAAAGGACAAAAAACGCAAGATTTCGGTGAGAAGGGATTGTTAGAATTGCATGATAACAGTGTAAAATTACTGAAAAAAACATAAGTTTGTAAGATTATAAACTCATAACTGCAAGATATAGCATCAGAACGGAAGAAATAATGTAGCCAATTTGAATAAAATTGTGAAATATAAAGTACGAACTACACTGAAAAAATGCTTTTTCTGGTTGTTCAAACTACTTATTTGAAATGTGCTGAAACAACACTATTTAGATTTTTGAAGGGGAAATTGTTTTATGTTCAACCCACTTTAATTTGTTAACTTAATCATTTTGTGTTGGGACAACATAAGGGAATTGTGTGGAACCCTGCCATTGTTTTTACTGTTTTGACTGTTGCAGGGAACAAATTGCAATTATAGGAAAAAATGCTTAGAATTGTGTTTAATGAATTGCCTAAAAACTCCTTATGCCTATGAATTGCCTAGACTAGAAATGCTGGGTTCCACACAATTGCTTCATATCATCCCAAAACAAATCCATTAAATTAATTCAATTGTGTTTACAATTTTAAGTTGGTTGAACATAAAACAATACTTTTTCCCCAAAAAACCATAATGAATTCAGTTGATTTATAAATTTTCTTTTTCGGCTTAGTAATAGCTTTATTAATCTGGGTTTGCCACAGCAAAATGAACCGCCAACCCATCCAGCGGACGTTTTATGCCACTGATGCTCTTCCAGCCGCAAACCGTCACTGGCAAATGACTTGGTTCTTTTAATTTTAAATTAATTTAATTTTAATTTAATTTTAAAAAGTAGCTTGAATAAGCAGTAAAAATATGTTTTTGAAACTATAATATCTGCCAGAAACTCAAATTGTGAGAATGTCTAAAAATTAGCAAATTATGTTTATAACATTGCCATTTTGCAGAATATGTTTGTACACCTGAGGTTTGCACTTAGGTTTATATGTACTTGTACAATGACAGTAAAAATTCTATGTAAAAATGGAGGAAAATTTTGAATTTTGGGGGAAAACATTTAAAATTGTGTGATAACCAGTAATAAATTCAGAGAAAACAATGTCAGAATTGTAAGATTATAAACTCATAACTGCAAGAAATAATGTTAGAACTGAAAAGTAGTCTATAAACTAGCTGCTGCAAGTAAAAAATGAAAAAAAAAAAAAAACATCTGACTTTGATGATGATGATGATGATGATGATGATGATGATGATGATGATGATGATGAAAAGCCTATATTTGTCACATACACTTTTACATGTAGCGGAATTGGACCCCCACAACCATACACTAACATCACCCATTTCAGGGGAAGACAGGTCAGATGAGAGGAAGCTTTAAAAACAACTTATTTAAAAAAGTTATACGATTGAAGATATACAGTTGAAGTTTTCAAATATTTCCCAAATGATGTTTAACAGAGCAAGGAATTTTTCACAGTATTTACTTTAACATTTTTTCTTCTGGAGAAAATTTCATTTGTTTTATTTCAGCTAGAGCAAAACTGTTATACAATGACCTACCAAATTACTGTAACATGCCTAATTAACCTAGTTAAGCCTTTAAATGACAATTTAAGCTGAATACTATCTTGAAAAATATTTAGTCAAATATTGTGTCCTGTCATCAAGATAAAATAAATCAGTTATTAGAAATGAAAAAAAAAAATCTTCTTTTCGTAAAACAAATTGAGGGGAAAAAAGTATTCAGGAGGGCTAATAATTCTGACTTGAACTGTAAATTCAGAACTTCAATTATTAACGTGAGAAATGTGAGTAAATTCATTGAATCTGATCTAACAGCAGACAGAAATGTCAGTGAATTCACCACGATCTGTCTGTAACTGATAACAAACCACTGCAGTCAGTCACAGTCTCTGAGCTCTGCATTTAATCACGTTCACATCCGCTCAGACAAACTCCTGAAAGTCTTCACTACTGAGGCGACTCGGCATGTGGAGAAGAGCCAGTTTGCAGGATTGTTGACATAAGCTGTGGGAATGCAGACTGTGTTTAATCTGTCCTTCAGTGCACTGACAGGCCATACAACATCAATAATGGCCATGTTTAAAACTCTGACAAACAGATTAGCGAACGACCTTTGGAGAGAGAGAGAGAGACAGAGAGAGAGGGAGAGAAAGAGGAGAGAAACAGTTTCATTTTGCCAAGGAGAAATTTAGATGTAAATTAGATGTAAATTATTTGTTAGTATGCAAATGTATGTTTGTGTTCATCATTTTGCTGCAAGGCAGATAGCAAAACAATATGTTTTTGTAGCCTTGTAAAGAGTGCTTGAAGTCATATTTCACTTTGTAAATATATGGCTTAGTGTCCCACCAGTGCCGATATACAGCCATATCGCAATGCTATGACTGTGATATTGCATTCATGCAACAGTTCAATGGCATAATCATGTATATAAAACAGAAAGTCAAACAAGGAGTCTAAAAATCCATTTGTATGAGGAACTACTTTCTTCCACTATTAATTCACATCTGGAGAAACCGTTGCTCATTCACATACATCACTTTACATCTAGTATTTGAATGATTCTCTAGCGTAATGGCTAAAGTGATGACAAAACAGGTGATTTTGCTCACATTTTAAGTTTATATGACTGATATAACGCCATCAGTTTACAGAGATTTCCCAGTATTTCTCTGTTGCAATCTGGAGATCACAATAATTAACCCCGAAAAAGACAAAGGAGTGCCAACACAGATTACTGTTGTTTTTTGCGATAGGGAAAAACGCTAAACACATGCGAGCATTTCTTCTTTCTTTCTTTTTACTGAACTAGTCTGCAGTAACGAAAGCAGAAGACTCATTAGTAACAAAGAGATTTAAAAAAGTAAAAGTAACTTAGGGTTTTACAAAGAGTGGCCAACACAAAATACATTCATTCCTGAAATGTGAGTCCCATTTCAAACTCAATACACTACAATTACCATGGTATAAATACAGCACTACAATATACAAAAGAGAGATCGACTACGAATGTTACTTGCTAGTGTAATAATGATTTGATCAGTTGTAGAGTTTTTCTTCTTTAAGGGCTTATTATGTGGTCTCTGCCGCCATCTTGTGGATGGACAACGTCAACCGTCTTTGTTCTGCTCAATGACAGGCTGATGGATGCCGTCAGAAATTATCAATATTTAAAATAGGCAATCTAATCCGCTTGTTAAGTGTGACGTCACGCTTCCGGGTCCAAGCGCTCTATTCAACTGAATGGGGAGACTCATAAAATGGTAATAATAAACGTTTACAAAGCGATTTAATACTTTTGAAAATCACAATCGCAGTATATATGTCCATGCCTAATATCCGATGGCCAGAAAGTGATAAATTTTTTTATAAATTGTTAAATTTTTGGTATTTGTTATGCAGCAAGTACGATTTTATATAAAATTAACTTTATTGTTTGATAGGAATAAAACATGATCATAAACAAATGATTTCTCTACTCAAATGAATGGCGGCTTGGACCCGGAAACAGAATACATACGTCACAAACACGTCACCACTTAACAAGCGGATAGTTGCAATCTAAACAACTACATTCTTGACTAAAAAAGCCTCAAAAGTACATTGTGTTGTCCAACAGCTGCAATATTTGTCAAACTGTTGTGAGTGTATTGATCTGCTGTCACTCTATGTGGGTGGAGTAATACAGAAGGGTGAAGAGGCTGTACAAGTTCTGATATTGCAGAATATCGCAAGGCTTTCAGCTAATCAGATTCGAAAACCAGACAAAACTGTTCTATCAATGAATTTCTCACATATTTAGAGACGTGATAAAAATTATGAGAAATTCAGTTTTAGACATGGCATGTGGTATCTTGTTTAAGGTTAGCATCTTAAGTCAAAGCATAAAATGGTGGGGAATGTCAACTTTGTTAGTAGTTTAAAATATCACTAAATAATAATTAGTAACATAATTAAATTTCCCTACATTTAGTATTGGTCTCAGTTTATTGTAAAATATACATTTGTTGCATATCATTCCAGTCTGAGGATAAATAATACAAATACTTGAAATGTACCTGCAATTTTAAAATGAGTAAGTGCGTGTGTGCGCATGTAATGAAAATATGGGAGACCAGTGATTCAATTTTAAATAATTTATTTTATCATTGTCGTTGATGTTGTTTCTGTTTGATAATGAAACAGTAATGATGGATATTTGTTTGCTGAATATGCAGTGAGAATTTGATCTTTAATATTAGTGGAATTTAATATTGCAAATTGTACATGATGAACAGGAGAGTTTGGTCTTTGTGTTTCCTCATATTAATATCAGGTCATGTGTAAGCATTTTCCTGTTCACGGGTCTCCACAACAATCTAAAATATCAATGGGAAATATGCTTTTAAAATATTTTGTCATATGAATTCATAGGGGTGCCTTGAATTATTAGCCCTCCTGAATTATTAGCCATCCTGTATATTTTACCCCAATTTCTGTTTAACGGAGAGACTTGTTTTTCCGCATTTCTAAAAATATAGTTTTAATAACTCATTTCTAGTAACTGAATTATTTTATCTTTGCCATGATGACAGTACAGAATATTTGACTAGATATTTTTTCAAGATGCTAGTATTCAGCTTGAAGTGAGATTTAAAGGCTTAACTAGGTTAATTAGGCAAGTTAGAGCAAGCAATTCATTATATAAGTATGGTTTTTCTGTATAATCAAAAAATAGCTTAAGGGGGCTAATAATATTGACCTTAAAATGGTAAAATGGTTTAAAATAATGAAAAACTGCTTATTATAGTCTAAATAAAACTTTCTCCAGGAAAAAAATGTTATAGGAATACGGTGGAAAATTCCTTGCTCTGTTAAACATCATTTGGGAAATATTGAAAAAAATAAAAAGTCACAGTAAGGCTGAAAATGCTGACTTCAACTGTATTTACAAAATATTTTGGTGTTTTAATAAAACCATACACTCTTCGCAGTTGTTTATTCTTAATAAAAGTAGTTAAAGTGTCCATATTTTAAACAAAACAAAAATGAGACATTTTTTTCAGAGACTTCTTTGCTCATATTTAGCGGTATGAGTGGAAGGAACAGATGGTGCGTTTGGTGATTCAGTTGCTAAGTAGAAATGGACATTGACCAGGTTCAGGTGGGTTCAGAGCATCTGGACGGCAACATAATCAATGCTATTCAGCTCTTGCTTATATCTCAGGAAGGCGTACGTGACTCACGCTTTTCTAAGAGAAATGTTCCCTTCACCTTGACAGATTGGACGGCATTAATCTATAACGTTTTGCAGGTAATTTAAGTGCTTTTCTCCCTATAACAGGTTTGAGTTATTGAGCTTGAGAAGGCCAGTGTGTGAGTGTAACTATAATAAAATGCTGACAATAAAAAAAAGGATTCAATCTGTCACATAATGTAAACAAATGCTAAGTGATTGGGAGGCAAAGTTAACATGACCTTTGATATTTGATGTGATATGTAATTATGATTTCTGGAGATATAAAGTAACAATTATGCCATTTGGCTTAAGTTAAAGAAAAAGAGCAGAAATATGAATCTAGAGAAGTTGATGAAGCAGTTTTTTTATGTGCAGTATTTATTTCAGACAGTAGAGGACACTAGACATTCACCCCATGCTTTTGTCATTTATACGTTAACTTTGATATATGTCTATAAACTTTATTATCACGTTAATTTCATACAAATCCAAGTTGCAAAAAGCAAATCTCTTTTCATAGTGCAAGAAAAAGAGATTAAAAAGTATATAAAAGTAATTAAAACGGTTAATATATGCTCATCCTTTGACATTTTTGCATAAAAAATGTTTGTATACATGTATTTTCTGTACTAAAAGTGCATTTAATAATATTTTTAATAACTAAAATTATGTGAAAAATATTTGTATGTAATTTGATAATTATGTACCCTTTCCTCTTTATCTTTCTCTTTTTTTAAATTTCTTTTTTTCTTATTTAATCCTTCCTGTGTGAATGTGAAGTGATTTTGTTGTATAATGAAACTGTTCATGCTGGTTCTTGTTAATTAAAAAAATCCTAATAATAATTTATATGTCAAAAAAGATAAATAAATAGAAATACTGACCAAGAAAATAAACAATAATGACAAAAAAATAAATTAAAAATAATAATGCAAAACAAACCAAACCAATGGACAACGGATCAGTAGTTAATTGCTTTTCTTAAAATAATAAAATGATAATTAGAGTAATTAGAAGAATATTAATATAAATGTTAAAATAATATATACAAAAAAAGTTTATGACATTTAAAGCAATTAAGCCAGATAATATTGCAGAAACTGCTCAATACATTGAAAATGTCTTTAAAATTACTTATTATTTATTAAATCTGCTTATTTTAAATTTTACACATACAATTTACTGTTAAATATTATAGTATGTTTTATACTTTTATATTTTAGACTTTTATAACATTGGAGAGGTGTGTAGCTTATTATAATCATCTCAAAAAGGCTAAACATCTCTTAACATTTCTTGCTTAAAGATGACAATGAATCCATTTTGAATTTTTGTTTTCTGAACAAATGACTAATAATGACTAAAATATCATTCATTTAACCATTTCTTACAGAAAACACCCACTAAAATGCCATTCAAACAAACAATAGCATTTTTTTTGCATAACAAAAAAATGTGTCATGTCTTCAGATGTTTATATTTAATTTTAGAAAACATTTTAACTTCAGAAGTGTTTCTAAAAATGTTAGAATAACCCTGATTTTTAGTCACAACAAATTAAAAAAAGTTATTTTTTATTAAAATTGGAAAACATGTTATTAGATCATTGTAGAATAAAATACTGTATATAATAATACTTTCAAAGCTATATAAATTTACTTAGTGAATGTAAAATATTAAAAGCATACCATTTCATTTTTGAATAAAAATATTTGTATTCTGATAGTTAAATGGACCTTATTTATTTTATTTTAATTTGGTTTTCTGTTTCCTTACAATTAATGTATTTTTGATGTACAACCCCAAAATAGCTTCCCAGTGATGGGTTGTGGCTGGAAGGGCATCCACTGCATAAAAACGTGTGTATAAGTTGGTGGTTTATTCCACTGGAGCCCCAAATCAGAAAAAAAAAAAAAAAAAAAAAAAATAGAACAGTATGGAAAATGCAAATTAAAAAAAAAAAGAAAATAGTTTCTAAATTTACTTAGACTTGTGTTTCATTGCAGACAATACAGCAAACACTATTTATTTGTTCCTCATGATGTTTGTTTTTTAAATAAACACACATTCCAATTTTAGAAAAAAAAAAAGTTGTAACAATAAAGCATGTTCCACTTTGTAATGTTGCTTAAAGACACCTAAATACACCTAAAGACGTTTAGGGATTAAAGACACCAAGTGAAGCTTTTCAGATGTAAATTATCCCTTTCGTCCTACAACAGTCTGGGGTCTTTGTTGTCTCATTTTGTGCTTTAAAATGCGCCACACATTCCCCATCGGAGACAGGTCGGGACTGCAGGCAGGCCAGTCAAGTACCTGTATCCTCTTCCTCCACAGCCAGGACTTTGTAATGTGTGCATTGTCTTGTTGAAATATGCACTGGTGTCCCTAGAAAAAAAATGTAGCATATTGTGCTCAACCTCTCTACGTTTCAGCATTAATGGTGCCTTCAAAAGTTACCTTTTCCAAGGGCATGGACACAACCCTTTTAGACTTGTTGCGGGTAACAGTCTGGATGATACTTTTCCTCTTTGGTATGGAGCTCTCAACATCCGTTTCTCTCAAAAAATACCTGAAATACTGATTCATCTGAGTCCAGAAAAATCGACAGTGTTTCTGGACACTGTTAACATAAGGCTAACTTTACTTTACAAATGAAATGAAGTTGAGAAGACAAAACCTTAAATATTTTGCGTTCATATTGTCTGCAATGAAATGACGAAGTAAATGTCAAAGTAAACTTTTTTATGTTTTCCATACTGTTCAATTTTTTTGCTAATTTGGGGTAGTATAAAAAAAAACCTAACTTTTATAAATTTGATTTGATGGGAATGTCTAGTCTTTTGACTATTTTTTTTTTAAATTTACAACTACATACAGCATAGCAACCAAATGTCCCCACAAGTATAGCAATACCAGTCAATTTTGACCTTGTGGGGACATTTTTGGTTCCTATGAGGAAAACAGGTAATAAATCTCAGAGTGAAGCATTTTGAAAAAATGTAAAAATGAAGATTGTTTCTTTTGAGGTTTAGATTTAGGGGTAGGATTGGAATATTGAGATAAAATTTACATACAATCATTACGTCTATAAAAAGTTTCCAATATAGTGTGCATGCGTGCATGCGTGTGTGTGTGTGTTCTGGTTTATGTGACTTTAAAGACAAAAGTGGATAATGACATGGGTAGGTATTACACTGTTAAGTTGGTTTACAGAGACTTGATTTATAGGTTCATATTTATATATTTCAAAATGTTTAAAAATCATGCCTAACAGAGTCTTTTGGCATTTAATTTTGGCCAGTTTCCTGTGAGGGTAATATAATAAGCAGTTTTTACAGTCACAAATTACATCACATTTATAGGGAGAATTACTTTAGACCTATGGGAAGTCTTTGCAAACCACTTATACAAGTATGTTTGTGTGTCAATGGTCCTGGTATTCACCATGTTGTCTAGTAACACCAGTATTTTTGGACTTTTGACTGGACCCCATGAGGAAAAAACAGCTCATAAATCATGCAGAATGAAAATTTAAAAATGCAGAATGTTCTCTGTGAGGGTTTAGGGGGAGGAGAGGGAAAGATACAGTCTGTACAGTACACAAATCATAGTCTCGGTCTATTAAATAACCATAAAACATGAAAAGCGGTGAGAGTTTGTGTGAGCAGCGGTGTGTGTAAGTGCTGGGTAATGAGCGCTGACCTCATGTGCCACTCCTCCTCTGTTAACACCTGTGACTCATCTTCATCTTCAACAACTGTGTGTGTGTTTCCATGAGAGATACAAAGAAAGGAAGATCAAGATGGAGGAGGGAGCGGGTGACATGACAATCATCCTCTCGGCTGCTGGAGTGCTTCTGTTCTTTTGTCTGTGTTTTTGAGAGCGTGTGCTACCAAGACAAGGACTGACCTCCCTTCCTCTTCTGAGATCAGAAAGGCTGAGGGCGTCAGGAAATTTCAATTTCTCAAATTGCTTCATTGGCATGAATGTCTTTTACGACTTACTGCCAAGTGCATCTATGCAAATATAGGGGGAAATGATTGAATGCAGAAAGTGAACTAGTTGAACTTCAGTCTAATTTTCATGTTTTTATGGGATAAATTGTACATTTCTTAAGTCATTTGTTGCAGACAAAAATGAGAAGATTGTATCTAAAAGTATGGCATGCATAAAAAAAAGATTATTTGAAGAAAAACAAGCAAAAAAAGCTTAGTTAAATACAAAAAACAGAACAAAGTCATGCAAAGAACGAAAGACACATTGAAGCAAAATACGTTCAAAAAATGCAAAGGTCAGCAAAAACGCATAAAAGACACAAAATACCTCATAAAACCAAAGCAACAGCAAAACAATAAAACAAATAAAACAAAACAGTAAAGCACAAAAAAGGCAAAATAAACAAAATAAATAGCACACATTGGAAAAAAAGCTAAATGCACCTAAATGGAAAACACAAAAGCAAAGCAAAATTTAAAACTAAAGCAGAACAAAGACAACCATAACAAAACAATGAAATGAGGTTAAAAAATTAAACATTGAACAGAGCAAAACAATGAAGGAAATAAAACAAAAAAGTCAAAAGGAAAATTTTGAAATAAATAGCAGACATTGAAACAGCAAAACCAGAACCACAACATGAAATGCAAAGAAAAAAAAAACAAAGCTAAACAAAACAAAAACAATGAAATTAAGTTAAAAAAAATTAAACAAAACAGCACAAAGCAAAACAAAAACAAAACAATGAAGCATGAAATAAAACAAAAAAGACAGAAATAAACTAAATAAATAAAACATTGAAACAAAGCAAAACAAAAACACATTATGAAACACAAAGCAAGCAGAACAAAGAACAAAGCCGAACAGAACAGCAAAACAATGAACCACGAACTAACACAAAAAAGACAAAGAAACTAAATAAATAACACACATTGAAACCATGCAAAACAAGAAACACAATATGAAACACCACAACAAAGCAAAGACATAAAACTTACCAGAGCAAAGCCAAATATAAACAATGAAACAAAGGTAAAGAATTAAACAAAAGCAAAACAAACAATGTAACAAAACAATGAAGCACAAAATAAAACAAAAAAAGATAAGATAAACATCACAAATTAAAACAAAGCAAAATAAGAACCCCATAATGAAACACAAGAAGCAAGAAACACAAAACAAGAGCCAAACATAAAAAAATTAACAAGGTAAAAAATTAAACAAAACACAACAAAAGCAAAACAAACAATTATGCAAAACAATGAAATACAAAATAAAACATAAATAGCCAATGGAAAACTAAATAAATAACACACATTGAAACTAAAATAGACAAGAACCACAATATGAAACACAACACAACAAAACAAGCAGAACAAAGCCAAGCATAACAAAAACACGTGAAACAAAATAGAACAAAAAGCAAAAGAAAAGCATGAACTAAAACACAAAGACAAAAGATATACAAAATAAAAACACACAATGAAAGCGAGGCAAAACAAAAACACAACATGAAACAACACAGCAAAGCAAGACATAAAACTTTGGAGAACAAAGTCGAACATAACAAAAACAATGAAATGAGGTCGAAAAATTAAGAAACAACAAAGCAGAAAATTAAATACAAAAAAGACAAATAACACCCATTAAAGAGGCAAAACAAGAACCTCAATGTGAAACACCTCAACAAAGCAAAGCAAGCAGAACAAAGCCAAACATAATGCAACAAAAACAATGAAACAAGGGGTCCGAAGCATGGTGATGGCAGCATCAAGCTGTGGGGATGTTTTTCAGCAGCAGGAACTGGATAGAGGGAAAGATGAATCCAGCAATGTACAGAGACATCCTGAATGAAAACTTGCTTCAGAGTGCTCTTGCCCAAACTTGTGGCATCATATTCAAAAAGACTTGAGGTTGTAATTGCTGTCAAAGGTGCATCAACAAAGTATTGCGCAAAGGCTGTGAATACTTATGTACATGTGATTTTTCAGATGTTTTTTTTAAAATAAATTTGCAACAATTTCAAAAAACTCCTTTTCACGTTGTCATTATGGGGTGTTGTGTGTAGAATGTTGAGGAAATAATTTTATGAATTTTGGAATAAGGCTGTAACATAAAAAAATGTGGAAGAAGTGAAGCGCTGTGAATACTTTCCGGATGCATTGTATATAAAATGCTATACTTCCCACCTCCTTTTTTCGGCTGCAATGACTTTTAGGACTTCTCGAGCAAATTTTGCACTCAAATCTGCATTGATTCATCCTCAGTATCAAGAACACTTTCGGGAACTTTCACACACCCTCTGTTCTTGTGGTCTTGACTTTTGGAACTGAACTTTGGAAGTTGAGGATGACTTTACAAGAGGACATAAGAACGCTTAAGAACGCATGCCAGAAACAGCCAGGGAAAAACAAAACAAAGCACATTGTGCCACCAAAGATACGTCCCAGGAAGAAACAACACAGGAATGCCAACTGACCCAGCCGGGACTCAGCCAGGACTCGGGAACCAGCAACCTTTTTGCTGTGAGAAAGCGATTTAATAAATGTTTAATGTATGTGTGTTTCAGGAAGAAAAATGAATTTCTGTAAAAAAAGTAAATCTGAGGCGACACAGTGGTGCAGTAGGTACTGTCGCCTCACAGCAAGAAGGTTGCAGGTTTGAGCCTCGGCTGGGTCAGTTGGTGTTTATGTTTGGAGTTTGCATGTTCTCCCTGCATTTGTGTGGGTTTCCTCCGGGTGCTCCCGTTTACCCCACAGTCCAAAGACATGCGGTACAGTTGAATTAAGTAAGCTAAGATTGTCCATAGTGTATGTGTGTGAATGAGTGTGTATGGGTGTTTACCAGAGATGGGTTGCAGCTGGAATGGCATCCACTGCGTAAAAAAAATGCTGGATAAGTTGGCGGCTCATTCCGCTGTGGCAACCCCAGAATAATAAAGGGACTAAGCTGAAAAGAAAATGAATTAATAAATGCCTCTGCTCTGCTCTGATATATCACGCAGTAGCAAATGTACTTGTATTCCTTTTTTTTTTTTTTTTTTACCAAATCATTCTCCCTTGTCACTGAGCAGAGTTTACTGGTACAAGAGCACCTGCTAAGGTCCCATCATCCTCAGATCCATGCTGAGAAAATTCCTCAAGCCGGACGGAGGAGAATGTACAGTACTAATGGGTCAGTGCTGTCCCAGCAACAGAGACAGACTAAAGCATGATGCGCGCACACACAAATGCACTGTCTGAACTTCCACACACACTTCTAAAAGCATAAGAGCACGGTCCTTTTAGTGTGTGTACATTAAAATAAAAAGCCATTATGCGATTGTCCCATGTCTGAGTGGAGCTTTAAATACAGACGTGCTCAGCAACCCTGGACATGTTCAGTGTGTGTGCTGTTACCATGTTTGAAACAGGAGAACATGTTTGTGCTGACTAGGGCTGCATTAGGATCTAATTACCCTGGATGTTAAACACAGGCCTTGATAAATCACCAGGAACTTTTTTACACGAATCAGGAAAAACAAGACTTGTTTTCTTTGAAAAGTGTAAAGTCTTTTTAATGCGAAGGAAAATAGGACTAAATGCCTGTGTGTGAGAGAGAGTGTGTGTGTGAGAAAGAGAGAAAGAAATAGTGGCACCTTTTTAACAAATTTAATAGACGCTACTTGGCAACATGGTGGGTAGCACGTTCACCTCACAGCAAAAAGGCCACTGGTTTGAGCCTCCACTGGGTCATTTGGCATTTCTGTGTAGAGTTTGCATGTTCTCCTCATGTTGGTGTGGGTTTTCACTAGGTGCTCCGGTTTCCCCCACAGTCCAAAGACATGCGCTATAGGTGAATTGGGTAAGCTAAATTGGCTGTAGTGTATGTGTGTGAATGGGAGTGTATGGGTTTTTCCCATTGATGGGTTGCAGTTGGACGGGCAACTTAAAACATATGCTGGATAAGTTGGTGGTTCATTCCGCTGTGAAGACTCCTGCTTAATAACGGGACTAAGCCGAAAAGAAAATGAATGAATTGACCCTACTTTAGAATTATTCTGTTATTTTGTGGTTGCTAAGATGTATTTTTTATCATCTCCGGTTGTATGTGTGATGGATGGTTGCCAGGGTGTTGCTATGCAGTGGATAAGGTGTTTTGAGTAAGGTGTAGGTTTTTAGTTGCTAAGGCGGGCTGAGTGATTTGTATCTTGTTGCTATATATATAGAATGTTGTGAGTGGTTGCCAGGGTGTTGCTAAGGTATAGAGTAGAAATTAGTTGTTTCTAGGGTATAGCTTTGTGGTTGTGTGGGTGGTCTGGGAATTGTTATGTGGTTGCTAAGGTGTTCTGAGTGTTTTTTTTTATATAATATTGCTATGTTGTTAATAAATTGGTTGTTGGGGTGTTGGTATGGAGTAGAAATGAGTGGTTGCTAGGGTGTAGCTTTGTGGTTGTGTGGGTTAGGGTGGTGTGAGTGATCTGGGAGTTGCTATGTGGTTGCTAAATTGTTCTGAGTGCGGTATTTTTCTAACATTGCTTTGTTGTTAATAAATTGGCTGCCGAGAAGTTGCTATGATGTCGAAATGAGTGGTTGCTAGGGTGTAGCTTTGTGGTTGCGTTGGTTAGGGTGGTGTGAGTGGTATGGGAATTGCTATGTGGTTGCTACGGTGTTCTGAGTGTTTTTTAAATATTGCTACGTTGTTAATAAAATGGTTGTCGAGGTGTTGCTATGATGTAGAAATGAGTGGTTGCAAAGGTGTAGCTTTGTAGTTGCATGGGTTAAGCCTGATTAATACTTCTGCGTCAAGTGACCAGCGTAACCCACGGCGCAGGCAACGCGCGTGGCTGTGCATTTATACTTCTGCGCGCTGTCTCTGTCGGTCTGCATTAACACTTCCGAAACGCTAGTGGGCAGTGAGGTGTTAATGTTCCTCTGTGTCGAGATTCTTCTCTGCTTTTTTGCTTTTCCTGAACACTTCCGGGATGTACAAGTGGCTCAAACTCGCTCATTTTGAGGCAGGAACCGGCGGCCGTGCAACAACTTTAACTATGAGGTAAACACAAAACAAAACTTTCCATCCGGAGCTCCTTCACCGGACTCCACACTTGTAAACAATCGCTCGTGCCATTCGCGCGGTTCTCGGTCCCGCCCAGACTCGTTAGCACTACCAAGCCGACCAATCACAGAGCTTACGCTACGCGTCGTTGCGACGTGTAGTTACATGTTTTGAGAGGTGCACGTCAGTGACGGCGATGGCCACGGCGAAGGGCTATGCGTCAGCGCCGTAGCATACGCCGGCGTTTGACGCAAAAGTATAAATCAGCCTTTAGGGTGGTGTGAGTGGCCAGGAATTTACTATGTTGTTGCTAAGGTGTTCTGAGTGAGGTATTTTTCTAACATTGCTATGTTGTTAGTAAATTGGTTGTCAAGGTGTTGCTATGGAGTAGAAATGAGTGGTTGCTAGGGTGTAGCTTTGTGGTTGTGTGGGTTAGGGTGGTGTGAGTGGTCAGGGAATTGCTATGTGGTTGCTAAGGTGTTTTGAGTGTTTTTTAAACATTGCTGTGTTGTTAATAAATTGATTGTCGAGGTGTTGCTATTATGTAGAAATGAGTGGTTGCTAGGGTGTAGCTTTGTGGTTGCGTGGGTTAGAGTGATGTGAGTGGTCAGGGAATTGCTATGTGGTTGCTAAGGTATTTTGATAGTGTTTTTAAATACTGCTATGTTGTTATTAAATTGGTTGTCGAGGTGTTGCTATGATGTAGAAATGAGTGGTTGCTAGGGTGTAGCTTTGTGGTTGCGCGGGTTAGAGTGGTATGAGTGGTCAGGAAATTACTATGTGGTTGCTAAGGTCTTCTGAGCTTTGTTGATTATTTTAGAATATTGCTACGCTATAAAATTGGTTGTCAATGTGTTCCTATGCAAGTTAACATATTTGTTTTTGCTTGCTAAGATTTTCTGTGTGGTTGACAAGACATTGGTATGTGGTTGCTAAGGTGCCCTGATTGATTTTTTCATGTTCCTATATGATTATGGTGTTGCTATGCAGTTTCTCAGCTGTTGATTTAAGCATTACTACAGGTGCTATGGTTTTCTGATTGATTGCTAAATTATAACTATGCAGTTGCTGAGCTACTCGAAGTGTACTACACATTCTTTAGGATGGTCTGAGTTGGTGCCAGGGTGGTGCTTTCGAATGTGTTTTTAACATGTTGCAAGTGTTTGTTGAGTTTTAACATGTTGTTATAAATGTTGTTATAAATGCCTCCTCCTGAAGTGATGAGCGATGCATTAAAACATTGTTTTCCAGCCGCGGCCGCGATTCATTCTCGAATTGTATAGTTTGTCTAAAGCAGGCATACAATCAGTCAGTGCAGTCGTCCCTCCAGAGTAAAAACGACATTTTGTGTCTGCCGGTTTTGTTTACTTGGGGAGTTCATTGGCATTTTCCCGCACGTGAATTCTAACCAATCAATAAGCAGTTTAGGAAATATGTTCAACAACATCTGGCCAATGAGAGATATGGGTTTTGTCAGATGATTGCATTTTGGTTCGTTTCAAATGGTTCGGACTAAAGCCAGCTGTGTGGTGTGAAAACGACCCAAAGACGGCAGAAAATGCAACAATGTATCATTTATTGCCCTTGGTCCAGACCAAATGAAGCGAACTACAGATGTGAAAGCACCCTTATGAAATCAATCTGCTGCACCTGATGCAATTGCTGTGTCTTTAATATAATATAATTACCCCAGGGGTCACAATCCAACAGAACTTGTAACTGCAAGCTACTATACCCACAAAGCAAAATTTCTCTGGCCCAGCTCTGGCCCACACAGTCAGGTTTTGCTTGGCCCTCATGCAGCAGTGAATTACGGTACATGACTGGACCAAATCTGTCTTCCAGACAAGGGCCAAACATGGATCATATCTGGGCCAAGTCTCACATAAGTTAATAACTCATAACTGAGCCTGAACTGGGGCAGATAGGTTGGTGTGTCACAATTGCAATGAAATTGATAAACTCATGAAGCATTGCGCTTTAAGCTCACTGTAGGCATGCTTTATTTCAGTGACCTGATTGGTAGAATTTTTTTACTTTACTCAAAAATTATTTTAATGTATTTTAAATGTGGGTCAAGACTGGCCAAACTCATACGGCCCACATATCAATGTTTTTAAATCTGGGCAAAGTACTACGTTTTACATCTGGCCCAAATCTTGTGTGCCGCCTTAAAGACGGTGCCTACTCTGCCAAACCCGGGCCATGTTTGGCCCACATGCTTTATGCCAGTGCCGGATGAATGCCTGCTGGGCCAGCTTTATGCCAAATCTGGGCCAGAATTCTTTGCTTCTAGGGTAGTAACTATTAGACTAAAATATGGTAATTCTTATGGTTTAATAAAACAAAATAGATTTTTGGAAATCACCAGGCGACCCCCCTTCATTGTCGAGCAACCCCTCGGGGGGTCCAGACCCCCACTTTGAGAACCACTGTTATAGAGTGTTCATTATTTTATATTATTGAGATATAATACATGATTTCTATGGTGGTCACTGGTTGCTACGGTATTGCTAAGTGGTTGCTAAGGTGACTTAAAATTTCATGACTTTGAGAGACTGTGCCATTTGTGTCCCCACTACACACATAAGAGCAAACCCCTATTTGTATGTTTGAGCAGAAGGTAAAAGTTTTAACAGGATTACGCCTAAAAGATCCAAAGATGGCTCTGCCATTTTAAATAAATCTACTTAAATGTCAAAGGCATCTTTTCTAAAAGTACTGCATAACAGTGGAATATTACCATGTTTTTCGGTTGCAAAAATACTGTGTTTTAAACATTACCAAACAGTTGCTAGTGTGTTCTGAGTGGTTGCAGGGGTGTTGCTACTCTGTATACAGTCGCCAATAAATTAGTGATGTCCAGTGCTTCGTTATCTAGTTGCTAATGTGTTTTGAGTGTTTTTAATAATACCGAGCAATTATACAAGTTTTATGCGATGATCATTAGTTGCCAGAGCATTGCAAGGTGCTTCATAAGACTTAACAATGCATGAGTTTGGAAGTATGTATGCTATTTGTGTCCCAACAACACACACATAAAAACAAATCCTTATTTGTTTGTTGGAACAGAAGGTGAAAGTTTTATCAGGATTATGCTTAAAAGATTCAAAGATGGTCCTGCCATTTAAATAAATCCACTTAAATGTCAATTGCATCTTTTCTAGAAGTACTACACAACAGTGGAATATTACCATGGTTTTCTAGTTGTAAAGATATTGTGCTTTAAGGATGACAGTTGCTAGGGGTTTTGCTATGCAGTAACTAAGCTGTTGTTAGCGGTATCCAGAGAGTTGCTATGTTTTTTGAGTACTAATATGTGGTGTCTATTAGGGCTGCATAGCAAAAAACTGACATAGCCAAATATTGTTTTTCTGCAACATATGTTGCAATGTGAATACGATTTCATGAGGTGACTTGGCTCTATTTACACATGATTCACACTTTTACAGTGATTGTGATGATTTTGTAGGGGTTGTATGTGCATAAAATATAACAAACAACTTTCAAGAACATATAAATACAACAGAGCAAAGACACCAATTAAATAAAAAGTGATTTATAAATTTCTAAAACTATTCAGACACAGACACACTATACCACTTGACACAAAAGTCTTGTCGCAAATTCAAGTTTTAGAAACATCAAATTATAGCTTGATTTCTAGTTGATCATTTGGTATCAGAAGTAGCTTACATGAAAAGGCAAAGACCTTTAGATTACGCTTATTTTACCAAAATAAAAAATGATCATGTCTTAATTTTTAATTATTTATTTAGGACAGGTCTGACTTTTCTTAGACAACAGTCTTGTCACTTAACAGAAATAATATACAGTGTAGAATATAAAGTCATGCTACAGTGGGAAAATAATTAATAATGTATATGACTCCCATAAGCTTGGAGGACTGCATCCATACATCTCTGCAATGACTCAAATAACTAATAAATAAATTCACCTGGAATGGCAAAGAAAGCGTTCTTGCAGGACTACCAGAGTTCATCAAGATTTTTTGGATTCATCTCCAATGCCTCCTCCATCTTACCCTAGACATGCTCAATAATGTTCATATCTGGTGTCTGGGCTGGCCAATCCTGGAGCACTTTGACCTTCTTTGCTTTCAGGAACTTTGATGTGGAGGCTGAAGTTTGAGAAAGAGCACTATCCTGCTGAAGAATTTGCCCTCTCCTGTGGCTTGTAATGTAATATGCAGGACAAATGTCTTGATGCATCATGCTGTTGATGTTCCATCCACTCTGCAGATCTCTCGCACGCCCCCATACTGAATGTAACCCCAAACCATGATGTTTCCTTCACCAAAGCTTGACTGATTTCTGTGAGAATATTGGGTCCATGTGGGTTCCAATAAGCCTTCTGCAGTATTTGTGATGTTTGAGACGCAGTTCAGATGATTTATCGGAAACATCTTCCTTCCCAAGTTATTATTTGTTGCTTTTACAAATGGTTTTGATGACAAGACGTTTGTCAGGTGGTGTACAATAAATCTGTATAGTCATTGTTAAAGTAACTACATAGAAAAATTCTTCATTCTATAAGCATTGCACAAGTCACTTGTGCTCAAATGGTTTACAATCAAAAGCCTTGAAAACCCATGAAAATGAAAACTTTAACTCTAAGGTACTTTGCAATGTCCCCACTGTGTTTTTATCTGCAGTGTACTGGTCAACTGTGATACCTGTTGCACGTTGAGATATCAATGCTAAAGCAGCTCTAGTGTCATGAGATTTCACCATGTATGCCTTTGTTTGTGCATGAGTTCAAGTGTGTCTATCATTTTTGTACCAAAAACACACATTAGAACAACCCCTCACTCATATGTTGGAACAGAAGGTGAAAGTTTTATTAGGATTATGCCTAAAAGATCCTGCCATTTACCAAATCCACTAAAACATTAATGCCATCTTTTCTAGAACTTGTGCATTTCAGTGGAATGTTTTCCTCTAAGGCCACCTTTGAAATCTAGTTTGATGAAAGGCTAAAACCATTGGGTTAAGCTTGGCTTTGTAAAGCTTGACGCTCAGATGAAGAGGGGTGAAGAGATGAAGAGGTTTGGCAAAATGCAATAAGATCTCTATTGTACTGACTCGGCATTCATTACACACAACTCCAGTGTATGCTATCTCTCCTGAATCGCTGCTTTGAATTGATTACGACGGCTGCTGAAATACTGGGGCTCAGAAATTAATATGTCAGCGGAGTGGATTTATTGATCTACTTCACTCAGTGCTTATTGCGTTCAAAAACAAAAACCTCATCTGTCTCGCGTCCAATATCGTTCAGACGGATACACCAACATCCAAAACCAAAACAAACAATTATCATGTTACAAATTCATAGTCAATATGCCAAGTCAACATTCTGAAGGACGTGCCCTTAGGATCTAATCGCTCTTTGAGGTCTTGACCCTCAGGTTATGTATTATTTTCATGCAAACTAGAATTTGTTTTTACATTTAAAGGTCACCTTTCCATTGTATGAAGATAGCCGATTGTTGAAATTCAGGAAAATCAGCCTTGGCGGTTCCCAGGATTCAGGCATTGTATTGCTCCCATAAAAAAAGGTTCTGTTGACAGTATGTATGAACAAAGATACAACAGATTAAGTTTCGAACATGCTGTACAAAAGACACAGTTCAAGAAGTTTAAATCTCAATCAAACATTTAAAAAATTTTGTTTCAGATATTATCATTTATAAATATATGTATTTTTATATATGTATTTTGTGGACCTAATAAAACTGTCAAATTGTGTATCAAAGTTTTTAAAAACACTGAGGTGAAAATTATTTTAGCGTTGTTTACATGCGTGTATGTTGTTTTTCATTTTCAATTTGGCTTGATGGGATAACGTCAAATGCAAATATAAGTACCTGCAAAAGTAGATGCAAGCATGCAAATAGAGGTGAATTTTGGTGCGGTCTGAATGATGCAGTATGTGCAACACATTACCTTAAATGTGGGATTTGTCTAAATAACATTTTCCACGCAAGTTCAAAAAAATGTATTGAGCTAAAAATTCAGAATGTAAAAAAAGTTTTTTTTTTCCCAAAACTGTAGTTTCTCTGTTGCAGATTCATCGTTTGAACCGCATTAGTTATAACGTAAAATGCCCATAATGATGCGCTTTTAATTAATAGGTCATCTATAGCTTACGCCATGAGCCACGACTGTGTTCCAAATGGCATCAATGTTTTCAAAGTGCACTGCTAAGGGAGCGCAATTGTAAACATGAAGATCGCTAAAACTGAACTGTAAAAAATACTTTGAAAGTATATTGCATCTAAAAGAGATGACTTTATTGCTTTTTTAATCATTCCAAGTTTAAATGTAAATGAGTAGGGCTTAGTGGGTATAAGTGAGCATAGAACACAGCCAGAAACTATGTTTCTAACTACAGCTCCAGAGGTGCAGCTGCAAGCATAGAAGTTTGCGACACAGTTTGCGAACGTTCGTTCGATCGATGGATTTGGGAAACGTCAAATCAACAAACTGTTTGTAACAACACAACTTGCAACCTTAGTTGGCTAACAATGTTTTTTGGAAACGCACCCCAGAATCAGTAATTAGATCTGCAGCTCTATCTATCTTACATTTCTTAGAAAGCATAATTTCTTATTAGACTTAAGTACAGTTTATTTATAAACTAATTTCGAGAGGATCACGTGCTTATGATTGATCACAGCTGGTCCCACATCAGCTATTCATATCACACCAGTCAAACGAATTCTAACTCATTATAAATAAGTTTTTCACTCCAGTTATCTTGGTCTTGAAGAATCCACTCTTCCACCTCTACTTCTCCCTCTTCTCCTAATAGGGTGGCACGGTGGCCAGCACGCCCGACAGCAAGAATGCTACTGGTTTGAGCCCTCACTGGGCCATTCTGTGTTTCTGTGTGTGAAGTCTGCATGTTCTCCCCATGCTTGCATGGGTTTTCTTTAGTTTTTTCCTACCGTCCAAAAACATACAATATAAGTAAATTGACTAATCCAAAGAGGCATCATAGACAACTCTTAGTCAGGAATCTTACAGCTATCCTAACACATTCACAAGCAGGAAAGTTTTCGAGGTCTACCAGAGCTCAAACTCTCCTCTTGCTCTTCAAACGGGAGGGAGCCCCAGGCTTGATGATATTCTGAGCTCAGGGCTCTCTCTCGGGACAGCATGACAAACAAGCTTTATAATCAATCATCAGCTAAGTGTGAACTCGTGAAATAATATATAGACGTGCAATAAATATTAATATATAAATAAATAGTATTAAGGACTAAATGTTTAGCACTGTCACCTTACAGCAAGAAGGTTGCTGGTTCGAGTCCCGGCTGGGCCAGTTGGCATTTCTGTGTGGAGTTTGCATGTTCTCCCCATGTTGGCGTAGGTAGGCTGAAGGAAAATAAATGAGTGAATGAATGAATGAATAATATTAAGTTTTAAACCATTTATTATGTTTTGTTGCACTATAGCAATTATAATTACAATAAAATCTGAAATTTGATAGGTCTCTCACATTGTCCCAGAGCAGCATTAAGATATAGTATAGAGTAGTGTACATGATTTTGTAAAACAATTATTAAATTTAGTTTCCATCTCATAATAAACACAATGGTCACTTTCCATGCTAACTAGTTAAAACTGCAATTTACTAAAGAATGCCTCTAAAACATTTCTTGAAAACAATAAAAGCGCTGAGCAATAAAGCCAAACACAGACATATCTGCTAACTTCTTGGCCAGTCAGATGTGTTTACATTAGTCATAAACCTGCGCGTTTTGTTCGCTGATTTTTAGCCCATCATTGATTATATTTATTTACTTGTGTAAATTTATATTTATTCAGTTTTTAACTTGCTTTCAGTAATATTATTGACTAATCCTACATGGAAAGAAACTATATGAAAATATATGCGCATATATGAAACCTATATGCTGTATATATAAACATATAAGATAACATATATGCTGTATATATGTGTATATATGCCACGTATAGGCAGATTTGAGGTGCAAATACAGTATGTGCATATACAGGCCAAATAGGTCTTCTGTATTGCTTCTTCATATCCACATATAAGTCCACTATGTTCATACATGACATGTCTACTATATATCTCATATCTCACTTTGGCAACTGTCAATGCATGATGCCTTGCCTAGGTCATATTTTCTATTATCAAGGCAAGAACTACCCAGATAGCAGAGTGGCATTAATTCTCTGTTGAAATTCTATCAGAATTTTGGTTGATGTTTTAACATTTATTTAATGTTAATTTAACTTGGGTCTGCTATCTGGGTTAGAACTGACTTAAAAAATTGCAAAAACCGTATGTACTGTATGAGCTACTTAAATTTGGAATCGCTTGTAATTGGCATGTTATGGATTTTGGAGGTCAACTCTTTCTTGTATGAAGATAGTGGAAAAGAAAGAAATTTATAACAAAATGGTTTGTCTTTCTTTTTTCTTGTACTATATTTATTTTTTGGATTATTTAAGTAAATAAAAAAAAAAGTATTTTAATGAATTTTGTCCAGCAGCTGTATTTTAATAATTTTACTAACATATAGGCGATCATATATGTACCCATATATGTGCATATACAGTTGAAGTCAGAATTATTAGCCCCACTTTGATATTTGTTTTCTTTTTAAAAATTTCCCAAATGATGTTTAACAGAGCAAGGAAATTTTCACAGTATGTCCGATAATATTTTTTCTTCTGGAGAAAGTCTTATTTGTTTTATTTTGGCTAGAATAAAAGCAGTTTTTAATTTTTTAAACACCATTTTAAAGACAAAATTATTAGCCCCTTTGAGCTAATTTGTTTATTGATAGTCTACAGAACAAACCATCATTATACAATAACTTGCCTAATTACCCTAACCTGCCTAGTTAACCTAATTAACCTAGTTAAGCCTTTAAATGCCACTTTAAGCTGTATAGAAGTGTTTTGAAAAATATCTAGTCAAATAATATTTACTGTCATCATGGCAAAGATAAAATAAATCAGTTATTAGAAATGAGTTACTAAAACTATTATGTTTAGAAATGTGTTGAAAAAAAATATTTTCTCCGTTAAACAGAAATAGGGGAGAAAAATAAACAGGGGGGCTAATAATTCAGGGGGGCTAATAATTCTGACTTCAACTGTATGTACATATAATATAGGAAAACTGCCATTTTTATGTATGTCACATATATCAAAGACCTATATCAAAACCTATATTAAAAACATATATTTATATAGGTTCTTTCCATGTTGGGATATGACAGTGCTCATTTGATTTATTTAAAATAAAGTTTAGTCATATTTATAGTCATATTTTCTGTCTTTCAGTGCATGTAATATATGAGAGGTTTGCTTTGTTTACTAAATAAGTGGATTTAGATGGATTTGCATGGTAAACATTAAATAAAAGTTAAAAAGCTATTATTTTTCATTTCATATATTAAGTTTTGAGTTATGATACTCCCAAAATAATACCACATAAATCCGCAGATTTTTTACAAAATTCTCCGCAGAAATAGCTAAAAATGTGCGCTGATTCTGTCTGGCCTATTCATAAATATCTCTACAGAATGGGGTTTTGTTCAGTGCCGAGTCCTTGATGCTTGCAAATCCTTTTATCATAACAAACTGTAGATGTTGTGCAAATAAGAGATTAACTGTGAACTGCACAGCACTACACAAACAGATCCAATCACTAAGATGAACTAAGATGAGTGACAGCTTTTTAGCGATTATAAAGGGAGCCCTCTGTGCACACTTTCTAAGTTATAATCCGTTCAGAATGTGAATAAATTCACTCACGGATTCACGCTTGCAGTGATTAACACGGTGATAATCATTAATCCTAAAACGCCACTTGCCATTGTGTAGTGTTTACTACTTGAGCTAACTGAGTGAAAGTGGAACAGTGTGATTGAGTGGAGGTGAGAACTAATTAGCATATTCATAGTCCGAGAATACAGAATGAGGTAAGGGTGTAGAGTTACATTCAAACCATTTTAAGAGCCGAAGAAATCCCTTTTTATTAGGGAAAATTTTTTAAACTGCATTTTGATCATTAAAGATGGTTTTAAGTGATACATTTAATGACTTTAGAGTGAATTTAAGAAGCCCCCTATATTAACCCTTTTAGACCCTGTGTCAAATACAATTGACATCACATGTCAGCCCATGTTTTTTTTTTTTTTTTGGTGGTTCCTGAGCATTTCATCTAACTTAAAGCCTGCATTGCATGAGAGTGGATGATTGTCATCCAATCAAATGGTGGTAAGGCTCGGCATATTGTAATTTGAAAAAAAGCCACCACACTGAAAAGCAGCAAGGCATCACTGTACTCCAGACATAGATGTAAACCAGATTTACAATGTATTTATTCAGATTTATTATGTTTGCCAATACTTCATATATTGTATGTAAAAAAGAGGTATTGCACGTACTAATAAAAATTTTAAATCATACATTGCAAGCTTTAGATCAGGAGTTTTTCAGATATGTCTATCTATTAGGATGGACAATAGGGTCAAGATCTGTTACTGAAATTAAATCTCCAGTAATGCTGATTGAACTTTTTTTTTTTTTTTTGTATAAAAACACTATGGGTGTACAAATTCATTGCGGAAAACAATTTAATATGCAAAATATACCGATCCTAAAGTTCTTAAGATGAAAATATCTCACATTTGGACATTATGTGGAGTGATAAGGAAGATGAAGATTTGTTTGTTTTAAACAAGGTGCAACCTATACACCAAAAACATTAAAGTTAAAGTAAAAATGTTACAGTTTACTGTTTGTGAGAACATTTTCAGATTATACCAACAATCGTGTATTTTTTTAATTTTTATTTTTTTAATGTTAATATTGGTATAATTGTTCCGACCTGATGTCCATTGAAATGGAAAATATATATATATATTTATATACACACACATATATATGTGTATGTATATATATATATATATATATATATATATATATATATATATATATATATATATATATATATATATATATATATATATATGTATGTATATATATATATATATATATATATATATATATATATATATATATATATATATATATATATATATATATATGTATGTATATATATATACTTAAAAGATGTTGAATTTTTATTATTTATTCTCATTTTGGGGCGAAGCAGTGGCGCAGTAGGTAGTGCTGTCGCCTCACAGCAAGAAGGTCGCTGGATTGCTGGTTCGAGCATTGGCTCAGTTGGCATTTCTGTGTGGAGTTTGCATGTTCTCCCTGCGTTCGCGTGGGTTTCCTCCAGGTGCTCCAGGTATCCCCGACAGTCCAAAGACATGCGCTACAGGTGAGTTGGGTAGACTGAATTGTCCGTAGTGTGTGTGTGTGTGGATGTTTCCCAGAGATGGGTTGTGGCTGGAAGGGCATCCGCTGCATAAAAACTTGCTGGATAAGTTGGCGGTTCATTCCGCTGTGGCGACCCCGGATTAATAAAGGGACTAAGCCGACAAGAAAATGAATGAATGAATGTTCTCATTTTTAGGAGCCTCAAAAACTGTGAAAACATACTTAAATATTTTTCAGAAACTTGGGACATAATTCGGCTCTGAAAGGGTTCATTGTAAACAATTACAAATATAAAGTGTATATTTGATACTTTTCAAAGAAATTAAATTAAAATATATATATTTTTTAAATTTGAATATAAGTTTAGAAAACATGAAAGATTCACTTTTACAAATAATTCTTTATTAGATTTGATCAATTGTCCACATACATGAACAATATTTTAAAGACAATTTTATTTAAATGTGCAGTTTTATCAAACACTTCAACAACTTTATAAACTCCAAACTTCACAGTTCTATTCATACCTCTATACTAGTGGTCTCAAACTTAATTCCTAGAGGGCTACAGCTCTGCAAAGTTTAGCTCTAACCAGCTCCAGCTCACACCTGCTTCTTAGTCTCTAATAGTCTTGAACAACTTGATTAGTTGGATCAGCTGTGTTTGATTAGGGTTGAAGCAAAACTGTGCAGAGCTGCGGCCCTCCAGGAATCCAGTTTAAGACCTATGTCGAGAAATATGTTCATACATACTTTGCTCGATTATATATAAAAAAATTTTTATGCAATAATGTATATTTTTAAAAAGATTACTGATAAAAAGATGCGTAAAAAATTAATTCAACCACAGAAAAAATCTAAACTTCCTGTTTTTCCAACCAACCAAATAAACTAAATAAATAAATAAATAACTTTTCTGCAATTAACATCAATTTCACAAGTCACCTTTAACATCGAGAATGAAACCTGAATTCCAAATGCATTGGTATTTTCTTTAAATAAAAACCTGCAGGGGCCAAAAGTGCAATTTCCCTGTCAGGCGCATATTCGAAAGACCCACCCCTCACTGAAAAGGTCCACAATCTGTCCCAAACATGAACTTTTTGGACTGCTATTCCATCATAAAGTGTGAAAATAACCTATCGAATAGGCTTTAGGACAAAGTGAAATCCTCTGTTGGCTGTCGCTTCGCTGTAGCATCAGCTAATCAGTTTTGGCCAATGCTATTATATTTTATGAGTCCAACATCAAGCTGTGCATGAAGACATACAATCTGACGTAAGTGAACTCATCTTTTGCAACTGTATCATTGTTAAGTAGAGAAAACTTTTACAGGTAACTTTTGTTCTTAATTTTGGACCATTCTTGAAACAAAAAAATATATAAACATATATAGATAAAAAGGTGTGAAGCACCAAAAACAGCTTATATTAATATTCATTGGAATACTAATTTGGTCATTGTTGTTATTCATGATTTTAAGTGTACTTTTTTTACAAGAGAGGCTAGAAAAAGTTCTACATTATTATTGCTATACATTTTTATTTTTCAAATGGCCAAATACTGGCTGAGGAAAACTGAATGTGCTTGGCAGTTTGTTATTTGCATAATTAATGACAATAGGTTACAGTTTTAACTAAAAACTTTAAAAGATTCCTAATGTTCTGTTTCTAATTGCATTCTTTAGTCTAAATCTTAAAATAAAGGAAATATTTTGGGTACATCAAAAAGTTTGGTTATAATGACCACCCAACAAGCTAATTCAGCTAAAATAGTGCTAATAATAGTGCATGTCACTAAAATGCATTTATTAATACTTAAATTTAAAAAAATGAGGTGAGTAACTGCAAAAAGATCCACATTTTTTGAGAAAAAAATAACCATTCTTTTACCAGGCTGGTGTCAATCTCCTACTGGTGTAACCTTGCTAACTAGAGCACAAGGGTGGTCCGAATATCTCCCTTCTCTCCAGCCAGGCCGTGGCTATGGCGCATTGATTTTTCTCCAGCAGCTTGTTGTCTT
Organism: Danio rerio; assembly: GCF_052040795.2. Classification (NCBI taxonomy): domain Eukaryota; kingdom Metazoa; phylum Chordata; class Actinopteri; order Cypriniformes; family Danionidae; genus Danio; species Danio rerio. Next base: position 32,315,236 of record NC_141042.1, read on the forward strand.
AATTGCCCTTATCAAAATCATGACCTGCTAAATGATGGTGTCTGTAATCGCACACTCTCTAGCCAGTGGGCATTGACATTTAGTCCAATTAATTATTGCAAACATCCAGAGCGAGAACACGAGGGGCTCATCTCGACGGAAAGAGTAAAACAGAGCGATTGAGGGAGTTTTGAGTGTCACCATCTGTCGTTGTGAATAACTGCTACCCAGAGACTAGAGGCCGTGTTTACAAAGCCGACTGCGGGTGCTGGAACCGGATCAGCCGCGCTCACCGCCAAAGTAGCTACAACTGATCCAGACCGACAGAAACACAATCCAAGATCAGCTCTCAAATTGGCAAATGAGTTTTTCCATGCAGACTCGGGAGCCGTCTAGTCTTTCTCAGGTGTGTGCGTGGATCGTCATACAATATGAGACTTGAATTTCATTTGCGCAAGGCGTTAAATAAACTCTAGGCAGTGGGAAAAGAAAGCCTCTCTCTGTCTTTAAAGTGGCAGCATTTCAGCATATTCACATGGAAATGTTATCTTAGGGTGCTGCAGATGTCTGACAAGGAGTTGTTATGTGGTTGCTAAGGTTTTATGAGTGTTCTTTACCATTTTACTTCCCAGCAAGAATTTTTTAAATTTTAAATAGATGTCTAATAGATGTCTAAACAGTCATCTTTGCTAAAACAAGGCTAAATTTGGAAAGTGAAAATCTAATAGATGTCTAAGAATAGGCCAAAACTAAACTTGTCATCAACAGAAATGAATGACTACATATATAAAGACTGTCCAGTCTGTCTATTTGACCACTAGTTTTGACCTATTCTTAGATGTCTATTAGATTTTCCGCTGACAGCCCAAGTTTATCCCTGATTTAGCCAAACTGTTTACATTTAGATGTCTTCTAGACATCTATTAAACACAAAATTGTTTGCTGGGTTTGCAAATTTGCAAATGTGGTTGGTAGACCATTGCTATACAAATGAGATTGACAAAGTGTTGCTATTCAGTTGCTAAGGTGTTGTGGTTTTAAGGAGTTGCTGTGTGCATTTGATTATTAGGTTGCTGCTCTTCTGTTGCTTGAGTGTTTTTTAGCATTTACTTTGCAGTTGTTTGACAGTCTATTGCTATACAAAAGAGACAGAAATGTGTTCATATGCAGTTGCTAAGGTTTTTTTGTGTGGTTTTAGGGGGTTGCTATGTGAATTTAATTGACAAGAAGTTATGCATTTGCTGAGGTTTTTGTAGAGATGAAACCAAAACTCACCTCTGAATGCACTTGGCCAAACCCCTCGAATAGTTCATTCATTTTCTTTTCAGGTTAGTTCCTTTATTAATCAGGGGTCGCCACAGTGGAATGAACCACCAACTTATCTAGCATATGTTTATAGCAGCAGATGCTCTTCCAGCTGCAACCCAACACTGGGCAAAACCAACACACTCACATACACTACGGCCAATTTAGCTTAATCAATTTACCTATACCACATGTCTTTGGGCTGTGGGAGAAACCGGAGCACCCAGAGGAAACCCACGCCAACACGGGGGGAACATGCAAACTCCACACAGAAACGACAACTGACCCAGCTGGGGATTGAATCAGTAACCTTCTTGCTGTGATGTGATTGTGCTACCCATTGCGCCACTGTGATGCCTCTCCTTAAATAGTTACTAAAGAAAAAATGTCTAGTCAGTCAGCAAGTAATTTCTGGTGAGCATGTGTGGTTCATATATAAATAAATATGAGTTAAGCATGAATGAAATATCCACAGAGTGGAATATTGAGCTATTTTGTATTTTGACTATGTCATGCAAGTAGTTTTTAGCATGTTCATGGGGTTTTTTTGTTGACAGTCTCTTGCTTTGTACTTTTAGTAAAATTTAGTTTTTACTCTCCGATAGTCAAAGCAAGTGCAATAAAATTCTAAACAGTTGGCAAAAAGTGTTTCATGTAAATTCAGACCACGAGTCCACATATGTGGACATAAATTTTCTCTAAAAGTGCATTATATCAAAAGATGATTCTAATTAGGTTCCAGTAAGCCCAATTAGCAAAGAGAACTGAAAAAAAAAATGGATTTAAAAAAACACATCTGGGCTTAAGAGGATAAATGAAGTATCTTACTGAAACATGTAGTGCAAAACCCATTAAAGAAATGTATAATTGAAAAATTGGCTATAGTGTGTATGTGTGTGTGGATGCTAGAGTGTATGGGTGTTTCCCTAATAATTAAGGGACTATGCCAAAGGAATACAAATGAATGAATGAACTCAGAGTAAAAATTGCTAATAAGATGCAATACAGTACATTAACCTTGAAGCTTTTTGTTTTAATTCAGTGGTCACCAAACTTGTTCCTGGAGGGCCGGTGTCCTGCAGATTTTAACTCCAACTCTAATCAAACACACCTGAACAAGCTAATCAAGGTCTTACTTGGTATACTAGAAACATCCAGGCAGGTGTGTTGAGGCAAGTTGGAGCTAAACCCTGCAGGGACACCGGCCCTCAGGGACCGAGATTGGTGACCCCTGTTTTAATTCTTGAGAAAGTCTCATAAAGACTCAATTAAATGTAGACTTTTTTTTTTACCAAACGTAAATCTTTGATTTTTCTACTATATATATATATATATATATATATATATATAAATATATATATATATATATAAAATATATACATACAGGGGGGAAACCACAGCACCCAGAGGAAACCCATGCAAACACAGGAAGAACATGCAAACTCCACACAGAAATGCCAACTGGTCTAGCCAGAGCTCGTACCAGCAACCTTCTTGCTGTGAGGCGATTGTGCTACCCAGTATGCCACCATGCTGCCGTCAAAGACAGGTGCATATATTTATTTTGGCCAATTCTCCAGCAAATGACCATCCACAACAAAAGCTACTCATCCATCCACAATTCAGCAAACATTTGAAAAACGAACCGCTTATGCAACATCCAGCATGCATTTGGACCTGAACAGTGCAATGATTTACTCTATATCCAACAAAAAGTTGTTGTTTTTTTAACCGGACCTATAAAAAGAACTTATTTTAGAGCAGTAATCACAATACTGTGGCAGCACTGTGGCGCAAAGGGTAGCAGCAAGAAGGTTGCTGGTTCGAGCCTCGACTGGGTTTATTGGCATATCTGTGTGGTATTTACATGTTCTCCCCTTGTTCGCGTGGGTTTCCTCCGAGTGCTCCGGTTTCGCCCACAGTCCAAAGACATGAATTAGAGGTGAATGGAGTAAGCTAAAATTGTACGCATGTATGTCCTGGATCTCCAGGTTGGAGGTTTAGCTTTAAGCTAATGTCCCACCTCGTAAAAATTAGATGTTACAAAACACCAACATGGTGCAGCTAAACACCAACTTAAATATAAATAGCCCCTGGAATAAGTAAGTAATCGCAATACTGTGATAGAGTTGATTTAGATGGTAGATTTTTTTATCCAAGGTTATAATACTATCAGAATCTTAGCCCATGACTAGTATATACTGTAATTGTCATTTTTAAGGTGTTTTAAATTATGGTCAGCTACAGTAAGCAGTTGCTAAAACCATCTTCTAAAGGATTGCTTGATTGACAAGGCATTGTTGTTTCCAGTCTTATGAATAGTTTAATAATGTGTTCTATCTGTCAAATTGTGGGTAATAAATCATTGCTATGCCATTGCTAGAGTGTTGTGTGTGGTTTTGGAGGGTGATGTGAATCTGATTGCTATGGGATTGTTGTTGACGGATCATTGCAATGTGGTTGCTTTACAATTGGGTGTACTTTTAGCATGCTGCAATGATGTTCTGGGTTGTCACCAGGGTGTTGCTATGCCATTGCTATTACTGAAAAAGTCAAAAGATAACAGCATACAAAATGTTTTGGACAGACAAATGCCTATCAATTAGTAATAGCACACACTTGAGCAAATCATAAACAAACCACACAAGTGTGCGTTAACTGCCAAAATATATTGTATTATTTATGGTGGTGGCTCTGCTCATGGGAATGTGTTGTCGGTTTGTTATGCTGTTTCTGTAGTGTTTTAATTTTTTATTATGTCTTGCTTACTATCTTCCATCTTAAGCCATGTGTCATCTGCATTGCCGGTGTGTTGACAGTTAATAAAATGAAGAGGATTATTATAAGTTCAGCAAAGAGATCTGATCTGCAGACTGTGATATATATATATAACATGATTACATTCAACCACTTATCCAATCTATTTATCCATCCATTTGCTTTGGAAACTCATCCTTTATCCAAAGCTGACCCATCAGAAAAAGCCCTTTCCTCACTCCATCGTATTTTTGGCAGAAAAGCAAAAATATATTGTGTGTAATGAAAGGAACGAAAAGAAAACAGGGTAAAAGTAGCACACCTACTCTTGCTGGATTTCTCCCTGAAAGCTTCGATCGATCCAGAGTTGGGCAGGACATAAAAAAAAAAAGAAAACGAGAAAATCGAGAGCGAGTAGAACGGAGGTCAGCGGTTCAGCTTTGTTTCTCGAGACGAAATGGAGTTCTGATGCATTTCCCAAAATCCATTCATACTGCCGGGCACAACAGCAAGAGCAGTGTAAAATCCTGGAGCGCTTGTTGATGTTGTTTGTGTCACTAATCGCAGTGCTATTCTCATGCCTGCTACAGCACAGAGCTCATGTGTTCAGACTCCTGCGGCTTTGTTTAAACATGTCACCCTATTATTGTCGTAAATGTCTAATTGTGCAATTTACTCACCCAGACGCAGGCTTTTAAAACCAGCTTTTTGACAACAACACAAGCTGCAATTTACAGCTGTTAATCAGGAATCAGGGCTAACACTGCATGACCTAACCATGTGCATCACGACAAGATTCAAGAGACAAGTTGTTTTCTGTCTGAATGCAATCGTCTAGAAGGCCCCATATTAATTTCTGACCAGAATGTAAAAAATTGCTGCAAGAAACAGAAGCAGAGTTTATTCAATAGATGATTAACAGCACTAATTGTTCAGGTAAGAAACATCTTTCCAACTTTTAATAAACAAACAATGAATGACATGATCATCTCACACAAGGCCACGTGTCAATGTCTGGGTAGATTTACAGGTAAGCAAACAGTTCTTGTAATTAATGTTTTGGATGCAGGAGAAGCGCAGTAATAATGAACAACATTAACAAGATCCAGGTTGTTATGCCAAGGTAATTCAAGGGCATTCATTTATTTTCTTTTCAGCTTAGTCCTTTTATTAATCCGGGGTCGCCACAGCAGAATGAACCGCCAACTTATCCAGCATGTTTTACGCAGCGGATGCCCTTCCAGTCGCAACCCTTCTCTGGGAAACATCCACACGCACACTCATTCAGGATTGGTTCAGGATTGGTAGAGCTACGCATTGATGAATTTGCTCTTCAGTGTTTGAACTCTCAGTAATGATTAAATCACACTGAACTGAGCTAAACTGAACTGAACTGAACTTAAACACTAAAACCTGAACCACACTGTTCCAGTTACTATGACCATTTATGTGAAGCTGCTTTGACACAATCTACATTGTAAAAGCGCTATACAAATAAAGCTGAATTGAATTGAATTGAATCATTCAAACTCATGCACTACAGACAATTTAGCCTCCCAATTCACTTGTATGCATGTCTTCAGAGCACCCAGAGGAAACCCATGCAAACGCAGGGATAACATGCAAACTCCACACAGAAACGCCAACTGACACTCGAACCAGCGACCTTCTTGTAGTGAGGCGACAGCACTACCTACTTTGCCACTGCGTCGCCATATAACATTAATATTATATTTAATTTTCATTTATTTGAATTTAAATTTAGCCTAGTTCCTTTTTAACTGTCATAATTTTTAACCATACAGCAACCAACACTAGCAGCTACAGAACCACAACATAACTGGATCACATCGAAACACTGCCCCCTTCTCAGGTGTACTTTTAAAATGTGATGTAAATTTGCTCTATTTGGCGTTTGAACATAATTAGCTGTTGCTTGTCAATCCGGCAACGCTTCAATGATTGTTCTTGCTGTCAATTGTGAAAAAAGTGATCGATAAAAGTGTTATGATAACCTCTGTGAGTTTAACTGCATGATACATGTGCACGCGAAAGGGAGTCAGATTTGTCCAATAGTATCTGGATTTGTCACGGTACGGTAAAGGGAAAAAGAGGCGAGGACCCAAGCGCAGAGTGAAGTAGTACTTAATTATAATAAAATAAAAGGCAAAAATAAACAACCCCGAGGGGGTAAACACTAATAGAACAAATAAACAAACAAACAAACAAACAAACTGGACTGGGCAGGCTGGCAAACTGGAAAACAGGACAAGACAGGAAACAATGACATCTGATAACGAACTGGCACAGAACAGAAGACATGAGGAGATTATAAGCAGGAGAAAATTAACACACAACAGATGAACATAATTAACTTATAATGGGTTAACAAGTGGGCTGGGACTAGACAATAGATGGTAGAGCGCATGACAGAGACAAGACAAGCCATGCGCTCACATAAAACAGGACAAGAACATGCAGCCAATGAGAGAACTCATTAACCGCATGTTCATGACAAGACAAGCACAACACTGAAGCACACGACAAAAGCACGTGACCACAATGTAAACACAGAGCCACGTGCTTTGACAACAGACGCAAGACACGAGCACAAGATGAATAAAAACACTCACCGTGCGCTCACACACGCAGCGTCCGTGCTTCGTCCCAGCACCGACCAAAACCAAAACCAACTAGACTGAGACGCTGGGAATGAAACACCACGCTGCAGACAGACGAAAACACAAACACGAGTACAAGAGCGCGTGCGTCCGAGGCACGCCAGAGCCCGCTCGGCCGCATCAAGCAGGAGCGCGCACACTCTGCGTACACCCAAGAGAGCGCGTGCGCACACAGAGACAGAAACAGGACCAGACAGAGCTTGTGTCCGAGCTCTGCCACCAAAACAAGAATTTACAAAACCAGAGTGGCAGAACCCTGACACTAGCCCCCATCCAAAAGGGAAGCCACCTGGCGTCCCTAAAGGGAACATCCAACAAAGTACAAGACAGACAAGAAACACCACAAGAGAACAAAACAGGCAACATCAACAAACACAAGACAGGGAAGTGAACAGGCAAGACATGAAGGGGGGGAGGGAGGGGAGCCAAGCCAGATCCAACAAGACAAACAAGAGTGGGATGGGAGGGTAAGAGAAGGGAGGATCAGTCCAGGGTGGGACCGGAGGGACAGTCCAGGGTGGGTTCAGCGGGTCAAGGGCCCCGGCAGGGAACCAGGGTGGAGCCAGAGGGTCAGTCCAGGGTGGGAGAGAGGCACACCAGGGAGGAGCAGGAGGGACGACCCAGGGAGAGTAGATCAGGGGAGACAAGGCAGGAGGTCGGTGGGGAGCCGGCTGGGTAGGAGGCCTGTGGGGAGCCGGCTGGGAAGGAGGCCTGAGGTCAGCTTGGTAGTGCTGACAAGTGTGGGCAGAACAGAGAGCTGCCAAATTATTTGGAACGAGTGTTTATAAGTGTCACCCGTCAAGGAACAGGAAAGTTTTGTTTTTTGTTCATCTTATGATTAAAGTTTTTGCAAGTCTGCTGCTTTCCATCTCAGAATGAGCAAGTTTTAGCTACTTGTGCATTAAGGTAGCATTTAGAAAAAACATAACACCAGAGAAGAAGCTCGGCACATAGGAATATAATACTGCCAGATAGCATTTTAGAAGTGTCATTGCAGAGCAGCACAAACAGCATGCAGAAGTACAAATGCATAGCAACACGCAAGGCATGCAAGGTCATGGCAATCACTCGATGCAGAAGTATAAACCAGCCTTAACTGTATTATAGTGTCTCTAAGGGTGCTTTCACATCTGTAGTTCGCTTCATTTGGTCCGGACCAAGGGCAATAAATGATACATTGTTTCATTTTCTGCCGTCTTTGGGTCGTTTTCACACCACACTGCTGGCTTTTGTCCAAACCAGTTGAAACGAACCAAAATGCACTCATCTGACAAAATCCTCATCTCTCATTGGCCAGATATTGTTAAACATATTTCCTAAACTGCTTATTGATTGGTTAGAATTCATGTGCGGGAAAATGCCAATGAACTCCTGAAGTAAACAAACCAGCAGACACAAAATGTCGTTTTTACTCTGGAGGGACGACTGCGCTGACAGATTTTATGCCTTCTTTAGACAAACTATACATTTCAAGAATGAAGCGTGGCTGCGGCTAGAAAACAGTGTTTTAATGCATCGCTCGTTTAATCAATTTAGCTAATCTGCGACATGGTCATGTTGTGGAAATATTACCAACGATCCCTCAGGTAATGTTTTCCTCTCTCTCTGTTGGTAAAGCGCTGTCAACAAATATTTTTCCTCCATATCCCATAATGCACATCGCATCGGCCTACGGCAGCTGGATTAGTCCAAAAGGCGCAGTACTTTTTGCGATTTGACCTGTTTTAGTACGGATCATATTCTCAACACAAACGAACCGCTCCATGGTTCATTTGAGAACGTACAGAAACCACCTCTTCAAGCAGGTCTCAGTACGCTTATTTGTCCGTTTTTGGTGCGCACTCGAGTACGATTGCTGCATTCTCACCTGCCCAAACGAACCGCACCAAGAGAGACAACAAACTCGAAGTGCGATTCAATCGAACTAAATAAGGCAGGTGTGACAGCACCCTAAAACCAGTGGCTTTGTTATTTATTCATTGGCTTATATGTGGAGGTTTTACAACCTTTGTAAAAATTCAGTTTAGGGACAGTGGTGCCCTCCAAGCCTCTAGATCAGTGATCTCACTCTATTCCTAGAGGGCCACAGCTGTACACTTTGCTCCGAGCCCAATTCATCACACCTGATCCAGCTAAATGAGAGGTGTTTCTCAATTCCAAGAACTCTGAGAACAGACTTGTGTTCTTGCAGAGACAGGTCTTGCCAAGTTACCTCAGAAGAACAAACTCAGGAGACCTTGAGAACAGAGAAGGCGTCCTGAAAATAGATGCTGCATTCTTGCTGATGGTCACATGACCTTATTATTTAAATTATTTAAACATTACAGCATTTATACAACGATTGGTTGCTTTTCACAATACTATACATAAAAAACATACAAATATAATTTGCACTGTAAGAATGGGTTTTAACCACAGCGGTTCGAACTGTAGTTCCGCCGAGCGACTAAAAAGCATGATGGTAAAAAACGGAAATAAGGGCAGTATTAATAGCTATAAATGTGGTAGAGCGTTGATATTATGTAATTGTATTGTATTGTTATATGGAACAATTAAATGTTGATGTTAAATCAAACATTCACAAATACATGAAAATGAGATGATTTAATGACAATGTTTCTCTATGGTTACAACTGTATTAATTACAAACAACTGTATAAAATGATAAAATATGAAATGATAAAACATACAATATTAATTGTACCCAGCTTAAATGTAAAATTAAAGTTACCCGAGGTAGAAGGAGAGACACAGGGGGAGGGGGAGAGAGACAAAGAGAGAAGGCCCAGAAGTTACCCTGATTGCAGTAGAGTCAGAGAAGATAGACTCCAGAGGAGGAGAGGAGCAGAGTGTGAAAAGAGAGGGCAGGAAAAAAAGACAGAGCAGAGTTTTACACCTATTTTGTATCTTTCTTGACCATGTGACTAAAGCCCAAATGCTGAGACATTCAAACTCACCAATCAACATGTGACCACATCATAAAACCCCCAAAGTCCACACACCAGGCCCTTATCTTATCAGCATCTGCCTTTGGAGTCAGTATGGACATTCTTGAGTCAAAAAGACATATGTCATATAAACAAATGCATACGATAATTTAGCCTCTTACAGCACAATACAAATAAAACTAATTTGAATAAAAATTTCAGCAATAAACACCCTTAATGTGTCTATCACTTTATAAAAATCTTCATATTAATGTTTACTTTCACCTTCTCATTTAGGGAAACTCCTAAGCTAAATAAGTTATATCTCTGAACTTTAATAGTAAATCTATATAAAATGCTACGCTTCCCACCTCCTTTATTCAGTCGCATTGGCTTCTGGGACTTCTCGAGCAAATTTTGCTTTCAAGTCTGCATTGATGCAACCTTAATATCAAGAACACATCCGGGAACTTTTCACACCTCCTCCGTTCTTGTGGTCTTGAGTTTTAAAACTGATTTTTGGCAGTTGATGATGACATTACACGAGAATACGAGGACGCAAGATCACTAAAGAATGCATATTGAGAAACAGACCAAGTCTTTAGGATTAGTAGAAACTTCAAAGCAGGTGTGGCCTGGAGCTTGTAGGAGCAAAACTGCAGAACTGTGGACCACCAGGAATGTAGTTTCTGACCACTGCTCTAAAGGTGGGCATACACATTGCACTTTTTGCTGTTGTACAAGCTCGCACATGTTTGTTTGTTTTTTCACTATGGTGAAAAGTGATTTTGAAATGGTTGATGCCCTTATGGTTGTGAGTTGTACCATGTGAGAAGAACTAACAAGCTAAGCTGAACACTCATGAGCTCCCCAATCATTTTTTAACAAGATAAATAAAGTTAGGGAGCTGTCAGCTAAATCTGTGTGGTTAAACAAGCCGAACTGTCATTCTATCTGAAGCTGAACAATGAGAATAAAGTCTCTGATTTTTGAGCCTATCATTCGAACTATTAATTTGCTTATGCAGATGTATGTAAATACGTATTTATTCAGTTTTTAAATTAATTTCAGTAATAATATGTAAATGTTTATGTGATTTATGTACAATACAGTCTTTTAGTAAATTTATTTTATAAGACTTGCTTTGCTACTTTGAGAAGGGACAAATCACAAACTGGTCACAGGGTTTTGGCTTGTACAAGGAATGGGAATGATGAACGCTTCAAGGTAGATGCCAACTATTGACTCTACTCAAGGATCTGACCAAACTCATGGGCAGAAGGGTCACTGTCTTGCAGAGTTTAGCTCAACCATGATTCAATACACCTTTCTGTAAGTTTCTAGTTTGACTGGTAAGAACTTCATAGTCTGATTCGGATGTGTTAATTTATTTAGTAGCAGGACTAGACACCCCTGTGCTAATACCAAAGATACCAAAGGACACTTTTAGGGACTCTTACAGAGTCCATGTGTTGGCACTATTTATTTTTAGTATGCAGAGGACAAACTGGAAGTAAGCACAATGTTTTAGTTTAAGATGAACCAAACAGTAAGATATCAATTTAAGTCATCCTAGGGTTCACATGGAAGTTTGTTTAACTCCCCTAGTGGGTGGAGGAACCTAATGGTTTCGTTAGAGTTGCTATTATTATTGTTCATTTTTTTCTTATCTCCTTCCTCCCTATTTGAATGGAAGCCCATATAACCGTATAAGTTGTATCATTTGGCACAATGATAGAGGGCAGTGTCAACATGAACCACAGCAAACCTGAAGTCTCTAACTCAAACTCTCTAACGCCACCACTTGTCCAAATATTCACGCATGTTTCTTGTTATAACTTTTGAACCCAATGGGCTACAATTAAAATTCTTTTTTACCTCTAAATCCTTGGCTAAAGCCAGTTCAATCCTAATGTCATTTTTCATTATAATTTTTTTTGTTCACTATTATAAATATTTTCCGTAAAATATTTTTGATCGAACTCATCCTAGGCCGTTTATCTGATTTTCACCAAAATTGAAATTGCATGATCTACAGACTATGTTGACAAAAAGTAATGGAAGTCAAGTTGATTAGACCAACTATTTTTGTTTACCTTGCAAAAAAATTCAATGAAGAGCTTTTGAAAATGGACTTTAGGTGATATCTCCATAACACAGTAATGTATTACAGCAAACCTATTGTGTGTTATGACAAGTGTGGTTTGAGGTTATCTCCCATGTTTGACATGAAAGGTGTCTATTTATATTCCCTTGAACATGACGAGACCATTGATATCAAATATGCCAAAATACACTAAACTTCCTGTATTTTGTTTTTTCTTAAAAATCTATTTTTTTAAAACTCCTCCTAGATGGGTTTACCAATTTTCACAAAATTTCATGTTTTTCAGACTATGCGTGCCAAAAGTTAAGGAATTCAAGTTGATTAGACCAACTGTTTTTGTTTATTTTGCGAACAAATTAAATGTAGTGCTTGCAAGAATGTGAACTTGAGGCAATATCTCTATAACACGTTGACATATTCACACCAAACTTGGAGAGATTTGTGAGATATGAAAACTATAGTCGTTTTGGCACAATGCCCCTAGTGGTCCAGAGATGCAAAAAATGGCTTTTTAGCTTATAATTTCTCAAACGTTTGTCAAGAATTCATAAAATTGGTCTGTTTACATTCGGCAGAGCATGTCAAGTCGGATAATGTCTGATTTTCCCAGGTCAGCCATTTTGTCTGTTGACCATTACATACTTCAAATGTATTCAAAAACTCATTGTATCACTTTGTCTGAAGCTTCATATACCATGTTGCTTTTGGCTTCTGGACTGCTTTGCTCATTTTGTCTATGAAGTGCTTGGCCCCTTAATTGCTGCTTTCAGCTATATTTCAGTATTTTGTTTGTGAATGTAAAGCAATGGTTCAACCCATGGACAAAGAAACAAGTTTTGTTTAACTGTTTCAAGTTTTATACACTTGCCTACACATGCCAACCAAAGTTTACTTTAGACTTAAGCCTATCCCTTATTTTCATTAGGTTTTAAAGTTCTATGCAACCTGTTACTTGCACACTCTCATGACTCACTGCAACCAAAGTGGCTAAACCTAAGAACATATACGCATTGTATTTGTATCATTTCCATGATGTTTTTCGAGGCACAATGTGAAGCTTTTCTGTGCTAGAGGCATGACTCTTAAATTCAAGATGGGCAGATTAAGGGTGTGCATAAGAAGCCTGTGTCCTTATACTGTCCCACAGAGAGGAACTAGGTCAGTCTTTGTGTGTTTCTTTCTCAGAAGAGAATAATTTCATACTTCCAGTGGAACAATCTTGTGAAAATGCTGCAGGTGAACAATGAGCAATACTTTCTTACGTTATAGAATTCGTAAATAGCTAAAAGTTATGCACTGTCCCTAAATGACTTTGGAAAATAAGTCTCTCTTGTTGCGTTTACATTGATTAGCAAACATGACTTCTTCAGAATAATCATGCCGTACTGTTTGCAGATCATTGTCGATCAGACAGATTATGCTACTTTAATAGGATTGGAAAATAACTGCAGCTTCTCTTTGCACAGTGAAAAGTAAACAGCGTTTTTAGCTCATCAAGATTAGCAGCAACACATTCGTTGTTCTGAAAAATCGGCAGTTCATTAAGGTGAACATATTTCCATAAGGCAGAGGAAGATCAAGATTTATAGTTTCCCTTGGGGTATCCATTACCATTAGGCATAAAAGAGATAAAAAAAGACAGAGAATATTCATGTAGAATTTGCATATCGCTTTGCCGTTAGATTTCCTCGGCAAGAGTTTGACCCCTTGCATGTCAACATCTCATTAATTCCGCCAGTTCATCAATCTGTCACTCTCTCCGTTCCTCTTTTTGCCTGTATTAGCTCTCTTTGGCTTTAAAGAAGGTATTTAACACTAAATTTATATATTCATCTGTGAGCACGATCATGCAACCCTCCACACTGTGGTGCCACTTAGAATGTTTTAAACATAAGATGAATTTGAGCACTTATTCTAGATTCAGCTTAATTCATCTTGCTTTGCGCATTTAAAACCATTCATTTTGACTCAATAAAACCCTCTAAGGTCGTTCCTTTGCAAGACATTGATGTATTTTTCACTTAAAGATGAATAAAAAGAGATTCTAATAACTTAGTAGTTCTTTAAATAAATAAGATGCATTCATCTTGAGTTTTTAAAACAGGCAGACATTGCTGATAGCATTAACATTTTTATTATCTATTTAAACAATATTATGATAAATTTATTTAATAATTTTCATGCCACACATGTACACTCCCCGGCTACTTTATTAGTTACATCTTTAGAACTGGCTTAATTCTATGTGGCATAGATTAAACAAGATACTGGAAATATTCCTCAGAGATTTTGGTTCATACTGACATAATAGCATTATGTGATCTGCAGATTTGTCAGCTGCACATCCATGATTATGAACCAACAAATCCCAAAGGTGCTGTATTGGATTGAGCTCTGGTGAATGTGCAGGCCATTTGAATAGTGAACTTATTGTCATGTTCAAGAAACTTTATGACATGGTGCGTTATTCTGCTGGAAGCAACCATCAGAAAATAGGTACATTGTGGTCATTAAGGGATGGACATGTTCAGCAACAATATTCAAGTAGGCTGTGGCGTTGACACAATGATCAATTGGTACTAATGGGCCCAGTTACATTACATTACACCACCGCCAGCCTGAACTGCTGATTGACACAAAACTTTGACCCTAGCATCTGAATATTGCAGCAGAAATTGAGACTCATCAGACCAGGCAATATTTTTCCAAAGTTCTATTGTCCAATTTTGGTGAGTTCCTGTTCTTAGCTGACAGGAGTCGCACCCGGTGTGGTTTTCTGCTGCTGTAGCTCATCTGCCTCAAGGTTAAACATGTTGTGCATTCAGAGATGCTCTTCTACATATGTCGGTTGTAAAGAGTGGTTACCTGAATTACTTTCACCATTCTATCAGCTTAAACCAGTCTGGCCTTTCTCCTCTGGCATCAACCAGGCATTTGCGCCCAAAGAACTGCCGCTCACTGTATATTTTCTCTTTTTCAGATCATTCTCTGTAAACACTAGAGATAGTTGTGCTTGAAAATCCCAGTAGATCAGCAGTTTCTGAAATACTCAAACCAGCCCGTCTGGCACCAACAACCATGCCACTTTCAAAGTCACCTAAATCACCTTTCATCTCCATTCTGATGCTCAGTTTGAACTGCAGCAGATCCTGTTGACCATGTCTACATGCCTAAATGCATTGAGTTGCTGCCATGTAATTCACTGATTAGAAATTTGCATTAACCGCAAGTTGGACAGGTGTACCTAATAAAGTGACCGGTGTGTGCACTTAATTTTTTTATATTACCGTTCGCTCTTCAATCAATATGTAATATTTATTATGCATATATACTGTACACAATGACTTCTGATATCGATTTTTGGACAATGGATATGTTTTATTTTAATGATCTTGGGTTTCATCCATTAGGTTGTTAGTTTAATTCTCCAAAATGATGTGTGCTTCATACTAGAGGAAGACCTGTTCGTGTATTAATTCTAAAGCACTGCATTAATCTGACTAAATCAAATAAACGATGGCTAACAGTTTGATATGAAGTGCAAACTCCGCCCACCCACAACTCTCTCAAATACGCATACACACACACGAACGCACGCACGCAATTATCTCCTCTCTCCATATACCATAGACTGGAGGGGAATCGTTTCCATGACAATACTCCTTTCTGATGGCTAAAACGCAAGCAGAAAATATTCCAGATGCATCCGAGGCGCCTATATAGAAAACAGATCAGAGAGCTGCTTTCAGACGAGCCTGTAATCAAAGAGCGAACATGTGCAAGTATCTTCCATCGGAAGCCAGGTGAAGCTCTCTTCACACGGCGGTCTGTTCAGAGGAGGTTAATGCGCTTTAATGACAAAAACAGGGGCGGGTGTTGCCCTCTTGTCCACTCAGTCTAATGCTGAGGACCCCTGCTGTTCTCCTAATGGTTGCGAGAGAGTAAGGATGGTTGTATCGCCCAGAGGCTAATAGCAGACACAACCACATTAGCTGTGTCCTGTGCCATCTCTGCTCAGCAGAGCTCTGTGGGTAGAGGATATTAAACCGTCCCAGCAGGTGCTGCCGTCACCTCTCACACACACACACATGCAGGACAAGGTCTGTAATACAGGGAGAAGGCTGACTGCTAGTGTTCCTGCTAGTATTATAGCATTTATGAATGTCTCAATTAAGTTGCAATTAAATCATATTGCAATAATATGGAAAACAAAATCTTAAATGTTGGTCTTTGGTGATTCGTACAAATCATGCAAATCACCCTTTAAGAGACAAAAAACAAAGCTGCAAGCAGAACAAAATTAATACCTGTAGTAATATTATGCAACAGGACACAAGTGCTCTACTGTAGTGAACACTGAGGGTGGTTGTGGATTAAAGGTATTAACATTGTAACTATGTAAATAGTCTATGGTTTCTTGCAAAGAGAGATCATTTCACTTTGTGTTCATTTTTGCTCTCAAAGGGATGCTAGACAATCAATCCCTTTCAAAACATGTTTATTTATATAGCGCTTTTACTATGTAGATTGTGTTAAACCCACTTAGGTTCTAGTACAGTCCAGATTTCAGAGTTGAAGTTCAGTTTAGTTCACTTCAGCATTGTTTAGCCATGGTTAGAGCCATAAATGAAAAGGCTTGACCTCCTTTACTGGACTTTGCTATTCTAGGTACTACCAGAAGTCCTGAGTTTCGAGATCTTAAAGAGTTGGTTGGATTTTAGCGAGCCAGAAGGTTGGTTAGATAAACAGGAGCTTGATTGTTTAAAGCTTTATAAGTGAGAAACAATATTTTATAATCAATTCGCCTTAACACGCAGCCAGTGCAAGGAGAATAAATTGGAGTGATTTGATCATATTTTCTAGAACTAGTAAGAACTCTGGCAGCTGCATTTCAATTTTTTAATAGAGGATGCTGGGCAACCAGCGAACAGAACATTACAGTAATCCAGCCTAGAAGTCATAAAAGCATGAACTAGCTTTTCTGCATCTGAGATGGATAGCATTATATGGTCCACCAAGAATTTCAGTTAATATTTTACAGAGGAACAGTCCCCTACACCTTGGATGACCTGAGGTTGAGTAACCATACCTTTAAGTTTTAATTGCACCAAGATGGAAACGTACACTTATTCCTATGACCTCTGCTGGTTACCTTCATGGGTGATCAGTAGGTGGTTAGATCTCTCCTGTAGTTCACTGTAGAGAGAAACCAATCCAAGCTGCTATTCAGAAGCCTCAAAGAGGGGTTCAGACATGCATAAATTGGAGACCAGACGAAAGCCGGAAGATTGCAGAGTCCTTACTGGGACATGAGTCTGTGATAGGCATGGTACCCATACCTGCCAACATTCGGATTATAAAATCTCTGAAATTTTATCCAGGGGTGCGCGCACAGTGAAGGGGGTGTGGGGGCCAAAAAGCTAGCTGGACTGAACCAAAAAGCTGAGGAGTGGGGGTGGGGGGTGGAATTCCAGGTGTTTTCCGGGAGACAGAACAATACGGGAGATGAGCGGGAGATGGGTCTGAAATCTGGGAGACTTCTGGGAAAAACAGGAGTGTTGGCAGGTATGATGGTACCTACAGAATGGTGAACTGATTAAACACATCTGATCAAACTGATTGACTCCTTCAGGCTTGTTTAAACCTACAGGTAAATGTGTTGAAGAGGAAAGTATAGAAGAGATAAAGCTACAGGGTATGCTTAGATTTGGAGTAGGGGCAGATGATTAAACACTACATAATTAGGGCAGAGGGTAGCATTGACCTAATGAAAAGAGAGTTGTACTTGGCATTCAAAGAACGCAAATTTAAGTCCTGGTATTAGCAAGGATTGTTGGTGGGAAGAATGCATATTCACTTCAATTCCACGTCAGAGATGACTGCCTTGAACAAGGCACCAAACCCCCAACTGCTCCCCGGTCAGGCCACTGCTCCCGGGTGTGTTTTCACAGGTCTAAGTCGCTTTAGATGAACTTATTTAATTCATTTAATTTATTAAAATGGTATAAATAATTCTCCTTAACTTCTAAACTCTGAACTAAACTCTGTCGAGTTTGACACTCTTGACCTAGAGCAGGGGTGCCCAAACTTGGTCCTGGAGGGCCGATGTCCTGCAAATTTTAGTTCCAACCCCAATTAAACACACATGAAGCAGCTGATTAAGCTCTATCCAGATATACTACAAACATCCAAGCAGGTGTGTTAAAGGAAGTTGGAGCTAAACTATGCAGGACATCAGTCTTCCAGGACCTAGTTTGGACACACTTGCCCTAGAAGATCAAGTACTTGGGCCTGGTGATCTATGATGTGCTTTGTAACCCAGAAAATCACTACATTTGCAGACAAGAATGATCACCAGTCCTGAGTTGAGTTACCTTGATTCCTGGGAGAGGGTTGTTTCCAGTCTATTTCTAAATCTATGACCACCAACAAGTACAGATGTCACTGGAGTAGCATCACCTTTGTCAGGGCTGGGGAGAAGACATATGCATGGTTCAAGTTGCATTTGGTCTGTTTGGAGGCGATTCAGGTTTCCGGTCCACATTGTGGCAAATGCAGGTGTGACCCTAACACCAGTCACTTTGAAGTAGGTGCTGCTGATAGAGCTTGTGGTTCCCTTAGATGAGCAATTAAAAGAGGAGAATAAATAGAAATAATCCAGGATTCAGGTGCTATCAATGGAGTGAAGAAACGCGGGGTGAAAGGCACACTGCTTGTGCCCTGAATTTGGGTAAAGATCCTTACCTGCCTTCAGTCATAAAGAAAGGTCTTATTAATGGGGCCACAAAGAAAAGGCCCATCAAGTCTTCCATGCAAGATGTGGAAATGGCCATGGCTTAAGAGAAGTGATCCATGAGATAGTATTGCCATATATCGCTGATAGTGGTTGGGCAATAATCCTTGTAGTTTTAACTGATGTACGGTATAGCTTTTTATTTGTTAACCATGTCAGAAGACGCGTCCTATAACTATATTCCAGTTTAAAATTGTAACTATTTATCTGACTCAAACTGTGAAAGACGCCCTAATTTTTCTAAATGCATTGACCAACCAAGAGTGTACAGAATACACCAAATGGACAGTTTAGAATATCACTGGAAAAAAAACGTAGGTCATCCGTGTACTTTTTGCTGACTACTTTTTTAAATACTTTGAATTCAGTCATACTATGGGAGCAACCTTATTTGAACAAAAATATTTGACATATTTTACTCAGCATTCCAGTACTGTCTCTTCTGCAGAGGATGAATGCTGTTTTCTAAGTGTATTGTTTGTCTAAGAGCCTTCACACCAGGAGACCCATCTGTGATGGCTTAAAATGCTGTTTAAGTATTCGACTCACTAGGTTCTGGCACACATTCAAGTCCTGTCCTATCTATCTACATAAATTTTACATACACAAGTGGCTTGTTTCCGGGTGTAATGCTGTCAGAAGTCCCAACGGACTGTCCCTTTTGACCTGGTTGATAATTCATCCCTAGACGATAGGCTACACTTGTTGGATTTTTGTGTCAGTAAGATAGATGCTCGCTACGTCCGTTTAGAGAATATGAGTTAAGAGGACCATCCACAGGATGCTACAGTAAGGCCTATTCAGATGGTAATTGTTCGTATGGAGATGTGAGGTCATTTTTTATTACCTACTGCCATCCAAATTGGAGCCCTGCTGAAAAGCTTAGTGCTGACGAGCAGCATATATTGCATTTAAGATGGAAAATCTTTGGTCCAATTACCAATAACTGTTGACAAACCGTAGAGTTGTGTGGTAATTATATTCATATGTAAATACATCCAAGTCTACAAAGACAAGCAGGATCAGAAATTATTTAAAATAATAATAAATAAATATTATTATAATTATGCACCAATACTAAGCATTTAAAAGGGCTATGTGACATTCTAAAGCTCATTCACACCAGACGCAGATGAAGCACGAAGCGCGAGTGATTTACATGTTAAGTCAATGCAAAGACACAAACAGACATTCTGCGGTGTGATACCCATGAATTAGGTGGCACGAACGATGCGATTCAATCAAATGAAATGGTGCGAGTTGGGCGTTTCGCGCAATTGACGCGCTTAATGCACGTATTGCTCATTAACCTATCGGTAGCTTTCTGTTGTAGGTGCATGATTATGACATAGCGCCTTTTGTTGGTGTCCTGTGGGAAAATCCTATTGCTGAGACCAGACAACAGTTCATCAAACTGGGCTTGGCTCAGTTTGAAGCGCTGCTAAAAGCCTACATCATCCAGGAAAGCTTATTATGTGCACCTCTGAATTGATCTAGTATACTCAAAAACGGCACCAAACGAATCTACACTGTTTTTCAGCCTTCCTAAAGCACATAAACACATATTCAATTAATAAATCCATGTTAGCCATTTAGCAATAAAGCTATAAACGATGGGAGTCACTGGGCAGACAGATGTCCATGCCGCGACTCTGCATCTATTGTGAAGTAAATTTAACGCGCGAATAAAGGACACAATTTAGCACAATTTATTTGCACATTCCACATCTGGTGTGAACACACAGCATGAGTGTATCAGTTTACATCATTACACGGCTCTTTGTAATATTGATACTCATCGGTCAGTCGCTACATTCCAAGGTATGTTATTCCAATAAAACCACCTCTGAAACTAATAACAAAGGCTCATCCAGGTACTTTAAATCTGGTTCTTTAAATCGCCAGTGAATATGTTCACATCTTTATTTACATGCTTGTCTTTCATGCACTGTTTTTGACTAAATTATAAGTAGGTTAGTGTATGCTCCATTCAGACTTTTTTTCTGTCAGCCAAACTATTGTTTCAAACAGATGTGGTTCAATAGCTGGGAAAAGTGCATTATTCTAGTTCAGTGTCATTATTGTAACATTGTATATTTTACTTGCAATAAAATAGTCACAAGAAGTGAAAATGTGACAAAACATTTGAATGACAAAAGGATGATAACAGCCTTCTGAGCCTACTAGTGGGTGCAGAAGGCCCCTACTGGCACATATCTAGCTGATAACCACTGATAACACCCATTCAATCAAGTCATAACATCCGGAGCTCGTGGTTTTATACAATATGTCAACTTCAACCAACTAATGGTACCAGTTTAGTGATGAAAAAAATTTATTTGATATATTTTAAAGTTTGGCTGCATAGGAGGCCAATCACAGCAAACACACTTTTTGCATTAAGAGGTGCATCTTTTGAATGGTTTACTAAAAGCTGTGAGTGTTTCGTGCTCCACTTATGTGCCCTGTGCACCTCGTGTTTCCAGAAAAAGTGTTTTGTCAGTCGCATCTTTTTTATTCGTCAATTAAATGAAAGCAGAGGCAGGGTTTCCATTGAGATTACAGCAGTGTTTGTGTTGTCAAGACGACTACGGGGAAATTTTGAAAATGGAGGAGAGAAAAGTTGTCGCTGTTTCAAGTTATCCAGAGCTGTATGACTTTACAAATTTGGAATACCACAATATTACTAAATATTAAAATTATAACAACATCAACAGCAACAATCATGCACAATACGCAGCTAATTCAGTCATTTCCCAGTGACATAAAGAACACAGTGATTCGTATCTTCTTGTCAACAAAAAAAGGCAGTGCAGTGCACCTTGCATTTTTGGAATGAAATATCACGTTCGGTTTGATCGGCCCCTAAATGTGCAACACATATTTGTTAACTGGTGGTACCGTAACACGTGCATCCACACGAGCCTACAAACGTTTTTTGTCAAAGAAGCAAAATGAAAGAAGAATATTGCTGGTCATCGTTTGACACAGATGAGCTGATGCCAAACCAGTGCTAATGCTGATAAACTCTGATAAACAAACTAGCAATTGATGATTTAGTGTACATCAACAAACCAACCTTTTTTTCCATTGTGTCTTATTTTTTCAAGACTCTTCTATACAGCTTAAAGTGACATTTAAAGGCTTAACTAGGTTAATTATGTTAACTAGGTAGGTTAGGGTAATTAGCCAAGTTATTGTATAATGACGGTTTGTTCTGTGGACTAATGAACAAATATATAGCTTAAAGGGGCTAATAGTTTTGACCTTAAAATGGTGTTTAAAAAAATCAAAACTTGTTTTTATTTTAGTCAAAATAAAACAAATAAGACTCTCCAGAAGAAAAAAATATTATCAGACAAACTGTGAAAATTTCCTTGCTCTGTTTAACATCATTTGGAAAATATATTAAAAAAATATTCAAAGGGAGGCTAATAATTCTGACTTCAACTGTATGAGCCATTATTGTCTTACATCACATGCAGTACTCGCACATGAACTGCGAGTGAAAGAAAAACATGAAAGAACAAAATCTCTAAGGCAAAATCAGATGCTCAAGACATGGGGCCCTATCATACACCCGGCGCAATGTGGCGCAAGGAGCAGCGCAATAGTCTTTTGGTAGTTTCAGCTTGGCGCAAGAGTTGTTTTGAGGCGTTGCACTACGCTGTTTAATAGGCAAATGCAATATCGATCATATGTGCGCCCATAGGCGTTCTGGTCTAAAAAGGAAGGCGTTCTGAGGCGCACTGCTGGCGCGTTGCTATTTTGAAAAACTAAAATAGATTTTTCATTAGACCAAAACAAACCCAGTCTAAACTCCGGCGCAGAGTGCGCCTCGTTTACACACTGCTTAAAACCCACAAAAGAGCAATAGGCAAATATCTTTACATATGAAAAAATTTTAATATTAAGGATATATATAGGATATAATAAGAATAGATATAGGATATAAATATAAAGGATTAAAATATTACAAACATATTATTTTCTAGCCTACATAAATATGTAAAATCACTGCTTTTATGTCTTCTTCATCTCGGGAGGCTTTTTCAGTTCATTTATAACAATTTGCTTTTGTATAATGTTATTATTATTAGCAATATTATTTATTATATCCATATTTATATTTGTTTTATTTAAAACAAGCTTAGATTTGCCTACCTGCCAGGTTTCAGACCATATGGGGCACAGCATGTGTTTTAGGATATAACTCATACTTCATTATTATTGTTCATTTATTCGTTTGCTGGAAATTACAACTGAATTTAGAAAAAGTTTTGAAACGAATATTTGCGCTTAACAAACGCACTTAATTATTAATAGACTAATTGATGTCTGTGCGTAAAGGTTTCCCTATCCAAGAGGGAAAGTGAAAATAGATCCATTATCTCTCATTCTCACGCAGTAACAGTTTTCTGTTAAAAAAACTGTTAACTGTTTGCTAGTGAAATGCTCAGTTTTTCCACTTAGACTTACTTTACGTCCTGTAAATAGCGAATGCGCTTATGGCGCGACCCAGCTGGCTCTTAAAGGGAATGGGAGATGAGACTCTAATTGGTTTATTCTCAAAACACACCTATAACTCATTAAGAAAATAAACTCAACCCTTTTAGACCATGTGCCACCGCGCAAAGCGGATTTTCCCGTCCTTAAATTTAAAAAAATGCATTCTGACACGCCCTGAAAGCGTTTGCGCCCTGCGTTTTGCGCTCTGCGCATAGACCGTCAAAATAGAGCCCATGATCTATAATGTTAATCACATATTAAAAATGTTGACAGAGGTTCATGATATCAAAATTAAAGCAGATCATTAATTAAAAGCATACACCTACAGTATTTTTCATTGAGCGATCAATTTGAAGTAGCTTGCTATTTTTATTTGACAGAAGAAAAAAAACATTAAAAGAGGAAAAAAATGCAGATTCAGTCAGTGTTTTAGTTTTACTATCTAAATTTGTCTTTTAAGTAAAAAATTTCTCAGGCAGTCCTATTTTTTTATTTTTTTTATTTAGTTTTTTTTTATGCTGTTGGAAACACCACAGGTGTGTGAAGATGCTTTGTTGTTATGTTCTGTTGTTAATATGTTCAAGTTAAAATAATTCAGTATTTTAAAATGCAATATTTAATCTGTTAAACACAAAATCTATAGATTTTTAGTAAAATGTATTTAATATTAATCCGACCAGTTAATATATGGTTAATAAGCGGTTTTAAAATTAACCAAAATTACCATCCCTAGTTCCAACCCTGCTTCAACACACCCCCCCTGTATGTTTCAAACAAGCCTGAAGAACTCAGTTAGTTAACTCCTAGGTTGACCTTAACTTCAGCTGGAACCAGGAACTTCAACCTCAATACCTGAAGTGTTATCATGGTAGACCAAATGTTCCTACACGGACGTCACGGTGAGAAACAATTACAGTCCTAAATCTAGCTGTGCTAGAGTGGATTTTATAGCTAAGCTCTGTCACACGGCGGTCTCTTCCTTTAATGTGTAAACACAGAGCGTGTTCTGAAGTGATTTAAAGCAGCGTGTTTCATGAATGACTAAGAGCTGTCATCATCCACTCCACATTGTACTCCATTAATTTTCACATTATTAGCTCCTGTGGTGGCCGAGCTCTGAGCAACAGCGATTGTCTAAGTGTTTCTGGCTTGATTAAGGATTGCCTATCTGAGAGCTTCTGGTGGTGGAGTTGGACAACAATAGATTGTGATTTTGGGAACACCGTGTTTTTCATAATGTCAGTGCCTCGAAGTAGTGCGCAGCTGTACTTGTGTTACTTACTCCACCCTCTTACACACTCCTACTGGTAAAGCATACACGTCTTTGTGTTTTTATGTACAGAACATCCTAACCCCAATACAGTGTGATGCGTCTGCCGCTGTGTTTACCCAATCTGTGTAATCAGGATGTGACCGCCTACGACCTGATACTACGCAAAGATGAACACCAACCAAATGAGCCATACTCGCGCTAATATATTTGAGTTGCAGCCCTGAAACACACTTTACAACCTGTTGGACTGGAGAAATGAAGAGAAAACAACGGGAAACTGAGGTAACTGAGGTCATGAAATAGAATAAAGATGACCCTGTTTGTCCAGGATGCGAGATCACGATATGATCTACAGCACACACAAAACTAGATGTGTACGCCGTCCGTGAAATGTTATTACAGTTGACTAATATCATCAATCCGCTTTGTTGACATGGTGTTCTCGCTCTAGTTGAATTCAAATAAAACAGACTAAATTACACAAGGAAGTTTCTATCAGCGCTAATCCTCGTGCCTCAAGCGAAGACTCCATTAAATATAATTGGCTGTAAATGTGGCAGTGTTGCACAAGTTCAAGCTCAACACGATGGAAGGCAGAGAAACATTAGGAGAGCATGTTCTCGACTATTTTTGGTGCTTTTAGTGAGGATGTGACAGGGTTTGTAAATCCTTTGTTTGCAGTTGCATCTATAAACGATGGGAATGGTTGAGTGTGCGTGTAAAAAAAAAAAGGAAAAAAAAGTGGACGCTTCTCTACTTGAATGATAATTACGTTGCCGGGGGTTGCTTGGATACAAACCATATGAAATCATTGGGGGTATCAGAGGTTGCAGCAGAAACGTGGATCCCCTTTGTGACTGCGAGTCGCAATGTGTGTTCAATACGCGGAACAAAATTACCACCTGGATGATATCAATTTACGACAACATTTTGTGGACAGAACGCGAAATTGGTTTAAATTCCTGACCGCGTAATTGAGTTTTTTTGTGTCGTTTGCGATGGGATGGAGGTGTTATGTAAACTCTAAATAGTGTTCAGTGAACAATAACACACCCTCGTTGAAATTCTTTTCAGATGTGATTACCTTTTTTAAAAGAAACATCAGGAGCGTCTGACCTGTCATCTCAGTAATAAGCAAATGCATGTGCCACAAGCCGAGCTACAATCATAAATCACTTCAACAAATTTAAATGCAAGATTTCAGGGGAACGAGTCTTCAAAAACGTCATGTTTTTTAGTTTTTTTCCCCCAAAGTAGATGGTAAATCCCATGTGGATGTTAAAAGCTCTTTCTGACAACCCAAAGGCCTTCTTACACCTAATAACCAGCATGCATTAGCAATGAGGTTTAGATACAAATTTGCACCTGTGGCAAAGCCATTAAATGTAGTGCATACATGGCCACCACGGTAATGAGAAAAGTTTGCATTTTGCCACGCTGCAGTTTCTTTGCGAAGGTTTCCATTTTGAGAAAAACAGCCTATTGTGCCACACACAGACGAGTGTGTTAACAAGGTGAATGTAGCCTATTTCACATCAGAAGTTCAGTTTTATAGAGATATATCCAGCTGAAGACCCATACACGATCTAGGCAAACCATATGGTTAATGACAGATCAGTCTTCTTCTATTCTTTTCTTGTTTAAAGGGCCATGACACCCCCCACTTTCGGCTAAAGTCTACTTCAGAATTTTTTCAAAAGATGCATGATTAATGGGCGTGGAGCTCCGCGAGCATCGGGCAGGAGTGGACGTGGCCAGCAGGGGAGAAGGGGAGCGAACAAATGTTGATGTCAGTTTCAGTTAGCTCACAAATTGAGACAAACCGTGAGGAGACGCATGAGTTTAAAGTTTACAAAGTTAAAATGCAAAGAAATAAACAGTAATTTAATGCCCTGCTACATTTGTTATTCGTAATTTCATATACAGACAACCACAATTTATATCATTATAAAGATAATCGTGTTCATATAAACACTATAAATGAGGACTTCTCCCTTAATCCCCGGGTCTGAATCATAGATCTAAATGCAGACTCAGTGCAGCAGGTCTCCTGACCTGTCTATTTTAACCATTAGTCCTGCTGGTAAACTGGAGGATTTAAGCAAACACAGCAGCACGGCGATGTGTCTGAATGTAAATGAACTCCTGATACAAGACAACATCCGCCATTCTCCAATTCTCGTGCTGCTCTCCCGACAAAAAAGCTTGCAGCACACACACAGCTTTGCTGTATTATCGGCCCTGACAGGATCGCGGGGTAAAACATGCAACAAACCCCGTGGATCATGGAAATAAACACATACGAGCCTTCATAAACGGCTACTGCGTGCCCTTGGGTCCGTGTCTCACAGCTTGAGCTTGGCACTGGTCTGGCAGGTCTGCGTCTGCCTTGCCTTCGGAAAGCGCGTGCTGTCATGCTCTCATGAATAATTAAGCAGCCGGCTCTTCTCATAGGATAAGGAAACTCCGCTTTGAATAATAATGAGAAACCGACGCGTCATCATTGCACTTGCGGTACTTTGCTACGTCGCCGATTTTGATCCCTTCCCAAAAATCATTTTAAACCCGGAAGCTGAAATGAGCTGACAAAAGCTCAAAATTATCCAGTTTTCCCCACAATTAAAGCTGACAGGTGCTAACATTGTCTTAACTGATGCTCAACACACACAAATCTGTTAATATATAAAAAAAAGTTCTCCAGGGTGTCCTGAACCTTTAACGACGACTAACTACTAAGAAGCATTATACCCACCTACTGTAATTTACAAATAAGGTGATCGAGACCGCCCATGCTACAATTGTCATTCATTAGGCGGTAAACAGTTTAGAGTTTTCCATTTCAGTCATTATTTCATTATTATATCGTGACAATCATTTTACATCTGTGCAGTTTGGAACTCATTATGCAAAAACGTGTCACATTAAAATTATTTACTATAGTTAATAATTTAAAATTAATATAGTTATAAACTGATTAACTACTTTATGTTTTACTAAACTATAGCAACTGTTAGTAATAAATAAATAAATAAATAAATAAATATATTAATGCTTTCCCACATTAAATCCTATTGTAATTTATAGTAAGTAATATATTGTTTTTATATTGTTATATGGTGTTTTTATTCCATTAAGTACTGGTAATTTGTGGTAATTATAGTTGCAACAAATATACTGTAGTAATCCAAACAAATTAACAGTTAATAATATAAAAAATTATATTAATATAAAAAATATAATAATAATAACAATAATAATAATAAATAAATACATAAATTATACATATACATATACATTAACTATATATATATATATATATATATATATATATATATATATATATATATATATATATATATATATATATATATATATATAGTTAAAGTATAGTTAAAGTCAGAATTATTAGCCTCCCTCTAGAATTTTTTTTCTTTTTAAAATATTTCCCAAATTATGTTTAGGCAAAGGAAATTTTCACAGTATGTCTGATAATATTTTTTTCTTCTGGAGAAAGTCTTCTAATTTTGGGGGGCTGCAATAAAAGCAGTTTAGAGTAGTGTATGAGTGTAAGTATGAATGAGTGCATATGGGTGTTTCCCAGTACTGGGTTGCGGCTAGAAGGGCATCCGCTGCGTAAAACATATGCTGGAATAGTTGGCGGTTCAATTCTCTGTGGTGACCTCTGAAATAGAGATTAAGCCGAAAGAAAATGAATGAATAAAATATGCTATGGTCAAGTTCAGGTGCATAATCTTTGTTAGGAGTATAAATACATTTTTGAACCTCCCCTATAGGTACACATTTAAAAAGTACATTTACATGACAGTGATGTACACAATTTATTTTTACTTTTTATCATTCAAAAATGTTTTGCGTACTGTTGAGAATGCGGTTGATATAATCCAGTTCACATGGATCTGCAAAAACAACTCATAGCTAGGCCCACACAGAATCTGCGTGTGCAGAAATCAGCAGATTTTTTGCCTATCATTGAGTCTATTTATTTACTTGTGTAAATTGGTGTAAATTTATATTTATTCAGTTTTTTAATTAATTTCAGTAATATTCTTGAGTAATATGAAAATGTTCATTTGACTTATTTACAATACCGTTTGCACAGTAATATGTTTTTCTTTTAGTAGATATATTATATTGAAGACTTGCTTTGTTTGCCAACTCTGTAGATCTAATTAGATTAGTATTGTACACAAAAAATAAAAGTAAAAAAATATATTATTTTTATTTCATATATTAAGTTTTTATTTATGATAAACACAAAATCATTCCGCCACATAAATCCACAGATTTTTTTTACAAAATTTTCAGCAGAAACTATCTGCAGATTCTGTCAGGTCCTATAACACAGGTTATATGTGCCTACAAAATATTTTTAATTGTACAGTGTTCAGCATATTTGAGTACACCCCATTTTGAAAATTACATTTTTTATTAATTTGTTAGTCAAATATGGGTATTATATACTGGTGCATTTGAACAAAACTGATTTATTAAAATACATTTTTATTAAAATAAAGTTTTTGTCAGAGAACATCTTTAGAAATGGAAAGATAATACAGTTCAATAAATTCATGTTTAATATTGGAGGAAAATCTACAGGTAGCACTTTATTTTGATGGTCCATTTGAGTAGTAGTAGACTGCTTAATATCTGCTGATTCTGCTCCTGCAACAGACATTTAACTGACCATTAGAAACTTTGCAAGTACAAGTCAACTTATACTAACCCTATAGCCCCAACCAAACAGTCTATTTATAGTCTAATGCGAATTAGTTAAACTGTAAATATAATGTAACTTAGTCAACAAACCAAAAGTGACCAAACTACAACATTTCAACAGAATTTTATGTTTTTTGTTTATCTTGATTTTTGCTATTTTTAAAATGTTATTAAATATTTTTCCCTAATATTTAAATTTGGGCTAAAAATTTAACCGTTATCATAATTTATTTTGTTAGAATAGCTCCACATTTGGCTTCAATACTGACTAATCTAATATATATGCACCAATATAATATTGTATTTTCTTTTCTAAAAAATATATATATGTAGTTGTTTAGCTTACATAACGCTCTAAATAAATGTTTTCTTTCCAAAAAAAAAAAAAAAACTTTATAGGTTGTAAAGCACTGCAAAGTATTAAATTTTATTTTTCTTAAGTGTAATTCTACACAGATTATAAAACGTTATGAATAAAATGCTTCCTAAGAAACACAAATGCTTAGAAAATGTCAAATTAATAATTTATTGAAACAACAACAATTGTAAAATAATAATAATAATAAGATTTGAATTAATGAGGCATTTAAATCACTAAATGAAAGCCAAGTCCTGAAAAAAGGGACATTTAAAATTTACTTTTTTTATTTATTTGATTATGCCAATCATATAAACTCAGGTTGAAATGTGTTGGCACTGAAAATTAGCAAACAAACAAACTGTACGGATCACTGAAGTATCTATTTAAGTTGTTGACATATTTATTCTTGACATCAACCAACACATTTTAACAGCAGAGTTTTAATCAGTGTTCCTAAAGGGTATTTTCTTGACATGCACATGGGAAAAAAACACTATGGAATTCAACATTTTTCAGAATATCTTCTTTTGTAGCTCAAAGGTATAGAGCTACTTGACAGGCAGTAAATGAGGACCATTTTAATTTTGAGTAAACAATCATTTTAATAATGCTGTTGAATTTGTTTTTGGCTGATATTTGCCACCTAGATGGTTGTGATCTGTAAGAATATGTGATATTGCATTGAATTCAAACTTTCACCGCTGCTCTGATTCTACGGTTTACCCCTAAAACTAGAATAACAAATAACTTTGCAATCATTACATCAAGCCTTTTACTCAACTGTAAACCAAAGCGCAATTAGAGAAACTTCTCCCAAACTTAAAGTCCAGTTGGAGAAGATATTGGCTGAGTACATTGGACGACAGCCAGAGGGTATTAACACAGAATACTGGCATATTCAGACAGAACCTGTTGTGGGTAAAGGAGACTTCTCAATAAATAGCACACCATCTGTAGCAGTGTGTGGATCCAGCTGATGGCTCATCTCCTAACACCACGCTTTGTCTGGGACTATTTCGTGGATTTGGGCTTCAATGTACGATTATGTACTTTCTGATTTGATGTTGACAGGAAGGTTTCAGAGAGAAGAGATTTTGTGTGTGTGTGTGTGTGTGTGTGTGTGTGTGTGTGTGTGTGTGTGTGTGTGTGTGCTTGTTTATGTGTTTGACGAGGACATAATATTGTATGATGACATGGAAAGAACATGGATGTACTATATTATGGTTGTTTGTGAGGACATGCCTTGTGTCCTCGTAATTCAAATCGCTTAATCTTATCTAACAAGATTTTTGACATTCAATGTTAATTTATTCACTCATTTTCCTTTGACTTAGTCCCTTATTTATCAGGGGTCACCACAGTGGAATGAACCGCCAACTATTCCAGCATGTTTTACACTCTGAATCCCCTACCAAATGTGTGTGTACTTGTTTGTGTGTTTGATGAGGACATGATATTGTATAATGACATGGATACGACTTAGATCCCCTTTATTAAGATTGTTTATGAGGACATGCCTTGTGTCCTCGTAATTCAAAGCACTTAATCTTATCTAACAAGTTTTTTTTAATATTCAATGTTAATTATTCATTCATTCATTCATTCATTCATTCATTCATTTTCTTGTCGGCTTAGTCCCTTTATTAATCTGGGGTCGCCACAGCGGAATGCACCTCCAACTTATCCAGCACGTTTTTACGCAGCAGATGCCCTTCCAGCCGCAACCCATCTCTGGGAAACATCCACGCACACACACACACACACACACACACACACACACACACACACACACACACAGACACACACACACACACACACACACATACACTACAGACAATTTAGCCTACCCAGTTCACCTGTACTGCATGTCACTGGACTATGGGGGGAAACTGGAGCAACCGGAAGAAACCCATGCGAGAACATGCAAACTCCACACAAAAACACCAACTGAGCTGAGGTTCGAACCAGCAACCCAGCGACTTTCTTACTGTGAGACAACAGCACCACCTACTGTGCCACTGCTTTGCATCAATTAATTAAGTCATTTTCCTTTGGCTTTGTCCCTTACTTATCAGATGTCACCACAGTGGAATGAACCACCAACTATTCCAGCATGATTTACAACACGGATGCCCTTTCCAGATGTGTGTGTACTAGTTTATGTGTTTGACGAGGACATGATATGGTATAATGGCATGGGTACAGCTTAGATGTACTATATTAAGGTTGTTTATGTGGACATGTCTTGTGTCCTCATAATTAAAAGCGCTCAATATTATCTAACAAGATTTTTTGACATTCAAAGTTATTTTATTTACTCTTTTTCCTTCAGCTTTGTCCCTTATTAATCAGGGGTCACCACAGCGGAAAGAACTGCCAACTATTCCAGCATGTTTTACAAAGCAGATGCCCTTCCAGCCACAACCCAGTACTGGGAAGCACTCATACGCTCTCGCATTCACACACACACACACACACACACACACACACACACACACACACACACACACACACACACACACACACACACACACATTTACCCAATTCACTTAGAGAGCATGATAACCTGGAGGAAACCCACGTGATCAAGATGAAAACATGTAAACTCCAAACAGAAATGCCAACTGGCCCAGCCAGGACTCAAACCAGTGACCTTCTTGCTGTGAGACTACAATGCAAATCACTGAGCCACCGTGCCACCAACATTTACAGTTATATTGAACTAACTATATATATAACTATATACTAACTATAACTATATTGATAATTGAACTCATTGGTTTCCCAGAGATGGGTTGCGGCTGGAAGGGCATCCGCTGTGTAAAAATGTGCTGGATAAGTTGGTGGTTCATTCGTCTGTGGCGACCCTGGATTAATAAAGGGACTAAGCCGACAAGAAAATGAATGAATGAATGAACTCATTGGGTTTGGGTTTAGGAGTAGAAGTAGGTAAAGGCAATAATTAGTGTTTTTTCACTGTATAAAATACATTACGCCAGTAAAGAGTCCTCATAAACCCTACCATAAATGATAACAGACAATATAAATAAGGACATAAACAATAAGGCAATAATAAGTGTTTTTTACTGTATAAAATACATAACATCAATGAAGAGTCCTCATAAACCATACCATAAACCGCTTAAACCATATCATACAAGTATGTGTTTGTGTGTGTGTCTGTGTGTTAAGAAATCAATTTTCCATTTCAGAGTTTACTTTTTCAAGAGTTCACACTTAGATATTGCTTGACAGCTGTAAGCAGGTTTGGCATGCTGTCCCGGGAGAGAACCCTGAGCTCGGAGATAGTTGAGCCCAGGGCTCCCGCCAGGTCCATAGAGCATGTGAGGGGAGTACGAGATCAGGTGGTTCTCGAGAGCTCCCCTTTTTGTAAAGGAGAAAAGGAGGAGAAAGGGGTGGATGGGGGGTTTCTTCGGAAAACGAAGATAAGGGAGTAATGTCTAGCTAGGCTACTTATAGTGGGTTAGGATAGATCTGATTGGCTAACTAATGAGTGTAGATAGGTGGCCAGCTGCTGTCAATTATATCACGTGCTCCTCTCGAAATTAGTTTAAAAACTTCACTTCAAGAGTTCACACTTAGATATTGCTTGACAGCTGTAAGCAGGTTTGGCATGCTGTCCCGGGAGAGAACCCTGAGCTCGGAGATAGTTGAGCCCAGGGCTCCCGCCAGGTCCATAGAGCATGTGAGGGGAGTACGAGATCAGGTGGTTCTCGAGAGCTCCCCAAATGCATGAAGCTCGGGACAGCAGCCGTGTATTCGAAGAAACTCCCCAAAAGGCTTGAAATGCTATATCCGGCTGCTGGATATAGTTATTTGAAAAAGAAAAGGTAAAGAGGGCTCCTTTGGAGCAAAGGGTGAAACAGGTTCCTGCGGGAACCCGAGCAGAGTTGGCTTGGGCTGTGAATACTCCTGCTGGAGTAGAGACTCGGGGAGACCCCTGCGGGGGTCAGAGCCATGGGGTGGGCGGGAATCCTGCTGGAGTCATTACAAGGGAAGGGGAGTGAAGGACTCCGGCTGGAGAGGGGGGTGAAGGGGGGCAGGGGGGGCGGGGACTCCAAAGGAGTAATTTGCTCGAGGAACACTCCTTGCGGAGATTGAGCTGGGAGGTGGCAGCACTATATATAATTATATATTTATATGAAACATATAGATATATAAATATATAATGGGGTAATCTAGGGCCTTGGGGGGGGCGTTTTTACTGACTCTTGCGAGAGTCGAAGCTCTTGGCTCTCCTGCGGGAGAGAGAGCTGTATGTGCCATCTCCAGCTGGAGTCGGGAAAAGGAATGGTCGGTGAAGCCCCAGCTGAAGGGGGAAATGGCAGTTGGGCGATGACCCCTGCGGGGGTCCGGTGCTCGGGATTAACTCCGCGGGAGTTAGAGCTTGAGGGTGACAGCACTATATATAAATATATATTTATATGCGTGGGTGCATATATATATACATATATATAAATAAATTTAAAAAATAAAAGATAAGTGTGAGAAATAAACAAAAATAAACATAAATAAAAGCTAGGGCCGGGGAGGGTCGGTGACATGACTCGTGTCACAGCTCGGGGTTGGGTGAGCTATTTAGCTGCTCCAGTAGGAGTCGGGAAAGATGAGGGGGAGGTGAAGACTTCTTACTGGAGGGTGACGGGCGGTATAGGTGCTCTGGGGTTGTTCCTGCGGGAACAGAGCGTGAGGGTGACAGCACTATATATAAATTCATATTTATATGCGTGGGTGCATATAGATATAAATTTATATAAATAAAATCAAACAGAGAGAAAAATAAATAGTGCTATACTATATGACATTATGGAATGACATAATATAAAAAGCTAAGGCCAGGGCAGTGAGATGATTCCTGCGGGAATCGAAGCTCGGGGTAACGCCCCTGCGGGGGCCAGAGCCATGGGGGGGGCGGGGTCCTACAGAAGTTAGAAAAGTTGGGGGGCAGTGAAAACTTCTGTGGCAGCGGCCGGGGGGGGCGGGGGTGACAAGGGGGCCTGGGCAGGGAGAGAACTCCTACTGGAGTTAGGTGAGTGAAAAGGGGGAGAAGGCTGAGTGCAAATCAGCTGGAAGGAAGAAAGGAAGCTAGATGGCTGGGTCATGCCCGCGCCCTTGGGAGACTGGGTAGTTCCTCTGCCCTCAGGAAGCTGGTATGGTTGGGTCGTATTCTCTCCCTGGACTAGGCCCATGCCCTTGGCCGCTGGGATTACTGCGTCTGCTGGTGAGGGTCCTCTGAGCTTCCCTGAGATGGCTGTGGCTGAGTCAGATATAAGATTTGAAGGCGTCGGGAGACTACTTTCCTAGTGTTTGTATGTGTTGTTACGATAGCCCTTGTGTGCTGCTGTGGTGGTGGCTCCAATTCTGAATGAGTGACTGGATTATGAATCTGGTGGGAAGCCTGAATGGTCCTATGACTTTAAGGTGTTATGAAACCAAAAATGTTATTGAACGGAATGTGTGGATGTGTTGAGCAGTGAGAAACTGATGAGGTGTTCTGGGGTAACTTAAAATGTATAAATGAATGCTGACGCAAATTGTGTATGCTGTGGTTATGGGATTATCATCTTAAAAGGAGAGATGGAGTCAGCTGCGGCTCTGCTTCTGATACCAGTTTCTGAAAATAAAGCAAAAGAGAGTCAGCGATTTCCTATGCAACTAGGAACATGTACAGAAGTTTTTTTTTTTTTTTTTTTTTTTTTTTATTATTATTATTATTATTATTATTATTATTATTATTATTTTTTTTTTTTTTTTTTTTTTTATTTATTTATTTATTTATTTATTTATTTATTTTTTTTTTTCAGAATGTATTGACTTTATTGCCAGTTAGAAGCGCATTGGCGGCCCCGATAATATACCCCACGAAGGGGGCAGCATCTGTGTAAAAAGGATATACTGAGGATGAAATTGGATAGCTAATAAATGAATGGCTTCTATTCCAGCGCTTAAGGAAGGAAGCATAAGCAGGTCGCATGCTTTAAGCGCTACCTGATGGTTACGAACCTTTATGAATTTCATTTCTGTTAAACCAGGAGTCACCAAATATGGTACCGATGGGCACCAGATAGCTCACGAGGCTCTCGTGTGTTGCTCACAGGCCTGTTCTAAAATAGCTCACCATAACACCACTTACAAGTAAGCTTTCTCTAATATGGAAGTAATCATTTAAAAATGTAAATATTTGCAAAGATAAATAAAATAGTGTTGCACGTTGATATATTAATTACGGGGTATTTCCTACCCTGTTAAATCATTGTTGGTAACTTTGAGAGAATCATAACATGATCAGTGACTACACCTGGATGAATATTATTCATTATTAAAAAATAACCAAAAACTTAAATTATAATTATAAGTAATTTGAGCAATTTGTTATTTGAGAAGTGTTTATCCAACTGGTAGCCCTTCACGTTAATCGGTGCCCGAAAGTAGCTCTTATAGTTTCAGAGGTTAGTGACTCCCGTGTTAAACGCTAAAGACAACATTTTGAAGAAAGCTGAAAACCTGTAACCATTGACTTTCACAGGAAGGAATAAATAATAAGGAAGTCAATGCGGCTGTCCGTAGTGCCCAGCCACAATTCAGGACACTTCGTATTCTGCCGCGCCGCGGAGCGCTATTTGTATAATTGATTAGTTTATTTGATAAAGTATGAATGCTTGAGTCTGGTGCGCATTAATCTACTATTCTCTGTCGTAAGTGCGTCGCGTCACCGCGCCGTCGGCGCCTCTGGTGCGCGACGCCCTTCAGGCAGAGTTTGTTACGGCCAAGATCGGATTTAGATCATTTCTCTTCTATTCCGGAGATTGCTGCTGCGAGATGAAGTTGGTGAGTGACGAAAAGGCATCCCTGCGGGATAATGCGCATGTGTGTTTGATGTTCTAGATGGAGAGCAGTTTATGCTTAGCGTGATATTTTTCTTCCAGAATATAAAAGGGGACTGATTGTCGATTTATTCAAGTAGCTTATTAATGCTTGAAATTCTATCACTCCAAATTGATGCTTAAGAATTCTATAGAAGTGCTTAAGCCGGAGGTTCTTCCGCAATGAGAATGCAAATATTAGAAAACCGGTCACTAGTTTAGCTGGGGGATATTAGGGAGAGAGAAACGGGAACTTGTAGGTGAATTACGTGCAAACACCGTAGTTATTGGCGAAATCCAGCGGATCGTTTTTAAGCATAAATGTGTGGGCTACTTTTGCATCCGAATGTTAAACGGACTACGAAATGTAATTGTGACCTCCGATTGCCAGAAATCGGGTGGCGGGTGTAATGTTGATTGCAACCGAGCGCTGCAGCCGTTTAGATTAGAGAGATTGCTTGGTTTATAACGTGATAATTTAAGCATATTCATCTGGCAGAATCATGCTGTTAAAGCTGAAAAAGGCAGAATTATGAGGAGATGAAAGAGCCGTTATTAGACGTTTTTAGAAACGTTCTAATGTCCATTTCAGTAGGGCTGGTATGGATGTGCTTAACAGGGAATTGCTCTGTGATTTCTGGTGTAGTGTTGGTGGACGGCTAGTGAGGTTGTGGGAGGGAGCGCCGAGATCGGCTGTGCTTCAGTAGACGAAACCTGGAATGAGAAATTCAGAAAATTAGGTCAGTTACAAACGTAATTCAGTAAAAGCATAAACAAATTGACAAAAGTCGACAAGTAATTTCTATTTTATAATAGAAAATAATCAGCAGTAGCTGCGAGCTTGTAAAAATGAGAGGGGGAAAAAGCAATGATACGCAAGGTAGAGGGGCGGGGTGCGTAGGTGGTAAGGATCGCTGAAAGAGGAGGACTGGAGTGTGCACTGGAATCGGGAGCTGCAGGATGGAAGAGGTGAGGTGGGATTCCCAAGAGTTGCTTTATTGTCCGGGAGATAGGTTTTATCCGTGTTTAGAATTATGATTGCTGCAATATGTCCAAATCCAATATTGCTTTTTAATCCTTTAGGCGGAGGCGGAGAGATTGCGGGTTTAATGTCGGTTTAGGATAGGGGGTGTGGCAGGAGCGTGTTATGTCCTGGGGGTGGCGGTGAAGACGTGGATTCGCAAGTGTTTTGGGTTTAATGCAGCGGCTTTGAATTATGGTCCCGGCGTCTAGGAGTTTGGAGGAGTTCAGTGACAGTCGTTGTTGGATATGAGAGACGCATGATGATGCTGGAGAAGGTACGTAGCGGAGCTGGGGATTGCATTGTGATCTGGCTGGAGTGGATAGGCCTACGGCCTCTCGTTGGAGCCTCGGTCTCGAGCTGACTTTCATGCTGGGCTGGGTGTTGTTAAGACGGGGCTGGTGTTTCAGGGAGCCCGGAGCTTTCTTTCTTGTATGTAGCTGCGCTGATGCTGTTGTGATCTCAGCCGCCGTCGCTGTTGTTGTTGTTTTTGTCATTTTTTGTAGTTGCTGACGATGGTATTAAAGGTGGTGTGGTATTGTAGTTGAAGAATAGTAGGAGATGTGGAGGATCCGTTTTGTCCGTGAGTAACTTTTGGAGGAGCTAGAGCGGACCTGTCGTTTGTTTCTTCGGAAAACGAAGATAAGGGAGTAATGTCTAGCTAGGCTACTTATAGTGGGTTAGGATAGATCTGATTGGCTAACTAATGAGTGTAGATAGGTGGCCAGCTGCTGTCAATTATATCACGTGCTCCTCTCGAAATTAGTTTAAAAACTTCACTTAAACAAACAATGAAAGGTACAGCCAAATGCTTCCAGTTGATTACATTTACTTTCAGAGGATTTACATAATAAATACAAAACGTTATACTGAATAAAGAACTGCTCATGCGAGCCAAGGACAGGTTTTATGTCTCGCTACCGCCACCGAAAGAGACAAGAACATCTTCAGAGCTTTCTGATCTCACATCATGCTGCATGTATTTCATTTATTAAGTGCATTGATGTCGATTGAATATGTATACACTATACACACAAGCGAAAGGAATTTATAATGTTCTACAAGAGTACTTGCCTTTTTTTTCTAATTATGCTGTCTTTGATAAAACTATGGGACATAAAATGCATAAATGAGGAAATTATAGACAGTCGCATCTTATAAAATGAACAAATATGTAATGAAACTTTACAAAATAGCTTTATATATAAAAATACTGGCCTTCATAATTAATACAAGAGTTATGAAACATTCATTTAAAAACAAAGCACATTGGGGAGTTAAATAAGTGCGCACTTCCCTTTCAATTTTTAAAAGTTATATTTCTAAATATACATCATAAGATAAGAATACGAATTTCTCATATAATATTCAATCACAGGTTCAGTTTTGTTTTGCAGAAGTAAGTACTTTTGAAAGGAACAAAACATTTACAACGATTAATTTTCCTTTGGCTTAGTCACTTATTTATCAGGGGTCCCCACAGCGGAATGAACCGCCAACTATTGCATGTGTTTTACACAGCAGATGCCCTTTCAGCTGCAACCCAGTGCTAGGAAACACCCATACACTCACATTTACATGCACACTCATACACTACAGCGAACATACACTACAACTTAAATTCCATGACTTTTCCATAACTTGTTTCATGTAATGTCTACATATTCATGATAAATATTAAGAAAAACAATGACGATCAAAATTATTACAGCATATCATAGAACACGCAACAATCTGTTTTGTTAAAGTAAGTTTTTATATGTATGTCGAATTAATTTTGATCATGCTTGCACAGCGCTAACAACGTGAGAGCAAGTTTTTGGCCAAGGACAGAAAAGAAGACAACTACCTTTAAGTTAGGGCTGCACAATATATCGTTTCAGGATCGATATCGTAATGTGTGCATCCGCAATAGTCACACCGCAGAATATGCAATGTCGGGATTATAGTTTAACATGGAGTTTAATAATAATGGAGTAAAAGATTATCATCTGCATACATTTTTAAAGAGATACTTCCCCAAACAATTCATATTTTATTACACTCTCCACTTGTTTCAAACATTTAAGAGTACATTTTAATCTTTGAGTAAACTGTACTTTTAAGGCCTGTGAACATTTCAGTGTTTCATATTTTAAAACATTTGGACACAAGAAATGTTTTGTAAATTTAATAAAGATTAAATAATGTACTCATGAAGACTGGTGGCACAGTGGTGCAGTAGGTAGTGCTGTTGCCTCAAAGCAAGAAGGTTGCTGGGTCGCTGGTTTGAACCTCAGCTCGCCTCAGCTCAGTTGGGGTTTTTGTGTGGAGTTTGCATGTTCTCCCTGCGTTCGCATGGGTTTCCTCCAGGTGCTCCGGTTTCCCCCACAGTCCAAAGACATGCATTACAGGTAAATTGGGTAGGCTAAATTGTCCTTAGTGTATTAGTTAGTGTGTGTATGAATGATTGTGTGGACGTTTCCCAGAGATGTGTTGTGGCTGGAAGGGCATCCGCTGCGTAAAAAAAAAAATGTGCTGGATAAGTTGGCGGTTCATTCCGCTGTGGCGACCCCAGATTAATGAAGGGCCCAAGCCGACAAGAAAAGGAATGAATGAACAAATGAAGACTATGCAGTGTTGATTATTGAATATCTGTACCTGAATAGTGAATTCCTGAAACTATAATTCACTTTTATCTTTACTATATTTTATTTATCTGCGCTTGTAATTTATTTGTTAAATAATATTCGAGATGCTAATAATATTCTACAAAATGCCATGTCAAAATTCCATGACTTTTACAGGTTTTTCATTACAGTATGAACCATAGCGCATGTGTTTGGACTTTGAAACCGGAGCACTCTGAGAAAACCCACATGAACACAAAAACATGCAAACTCTACATAGAAATGCCAACTGACCCAGTCGGAAGTCAAACCAGCAGCCTTCTTGCTGTGACATAACAGTGCTAAGCATTGAGCCACTGTGCCACCCAAACAAAATAAATGACTAATGTAAAGAAATAAATTGGCCATCATATTTAAATTATTTCTTTGATTTTTACTCCAATTATGTTAATACTGCACTGCGCTTGATACTTAAACATTTATGAAATGTTTTATTAAAACAACTGGTGCCTTGCTTCTTTTGAAAAAGTATGCGCTGATAAATAATTAAACATATTACATTTAATATGTTTCCTTATTATTATTATGCATATTGACCTTTCTGTCCTCTAATAATGCCAGCTCGTCGAAATTCAAAGACAATTTTCATATACATGTCATATATTTCAGCCTATAAAAAGTGAATAATAATATTGTTGCAAACCTTTTTAAATAGGATTTGCGAGTACATGCTTCTATGCCATAACATAATACAAAGAATTTAAATATTAATAAAACAAACCGATCAAAAGTATAGCGATAAGCTTGTTGCTCTCATAACTCTTGAATTATTTAAACCACTGTTCATCCACGCGAGCCTGGAGCTAAAATGTTTAATTCAGTTAACCACAGTTTAACTTACACAATGCTCTTCGTGCAGCCTTTTCAATGCGGAGAGTAGGACCGACATGTTTCAGTGCCTCTAAATAAATAATTGCTGTAAATAAATTAATATTTGATCATGAAACGAGGCCGTGCCTGTCCAGCATGCTGTATTAGAGAGATAAACCTGCATGGAGGGAAACAGCAGACAGTTTAATGGCCGGCAGGCGGGAAAAAGTACAAAGAAACTGAAGGACTGTAATAGAGGTCAGCAGACCTGTTCACCATTCAGCAATACATGAACACAACACAATGTCCATTCCTGGAGCCATTCAGAGCTGGAGACGCACGGGTACAGCAAAACAACAAAGCGTAATTGAACAGCAACGAGCCATTTTTCATGAAATATGGGAAGAGAATAAGTTCTGTATAATTTAGTCAGAATAAATTAATTATCTTGATAAGTGTCAATTCTCTGAGTTTAGAAAAAGAGTGTTGCTCCAGAGTGAAAGGTGTAGAAAACAAGCTAATTGTTAGATTAAAGCATTTCCACAAAGTTCACTAGTTCTGCAAAATGTAATATTTTATATAATATTTTTTATTAATATTTTCAGCAGATAGAAGTCCAGATTAATGTCAATTATGTGTCTTTATTTGATTATTGGATGAAAAACACTGCAAATGCAATCTGAATAAACCAATCTAAAAGTTTAAATCATAAATAATAGGTGGCTCAGTGGGTAACGCTGTCGCCCCACAGCAAGAAGGTTGCTGGTTCGAGTCCCGGCTGAGCCAGTTGATGTTTCTGTGTGGAGTTTGCATGTTCTCTTCATGTTGGCGTAAGTTTCCTTCAGGTTCCTCACATGCAGTCCAAAGACCGTGATTAACTAAATTGGCCATAGTTTATGAGTGTGTGTTTGTGAGAAAGAGAGTGTATGGGTGTTTCCCAGTACTGAGTTGCAGTTGAAAGGGCATCCGCTGTATAAAATATAAGCTGCAATATTTGGCAGTTCATTCCGCTGTGGCGACCCCTGGTTAATAAGGGAACAAGCCGAAGGAAAATTAATGAATAAATGACTTTGAGTGTCCAAAAAACTTTATTTATAGGATTAAGCATTTTAATTATGAGGACACAAGGCATGTCCTCATAAGTGCATCTAGGTTATACGCATGTCATTAAAATTAATGATGTATAATAGTCATGCACTGTATCTTAAGGGTCCATGATATTAATATTGTGCATGTTCATTATCCATCCTGATCTCACGAGAATACTTATTTTATGTTTTGTCAATTTAGTGGCTAATTCATACAAATTCACATGAGTTCAGGCATATGAAATTGTACGAATTTAAATAGGAGGCGTGGCACCCAACCCCACCCCTATAGCCAACTTTCATTGGGGGATGAGCAAATCATACTAAATTGTACGAATTAGATTGTACGAAATAGCCACTAAAACTCAAAGTTACGAATTGCCCTGAGATTGCAATGTCATTGTCATGATATACTGAATAGCTAAATATTAGCATATTGTTAAAATTGCATCATTAAAAAATTTTAAAAAATCAATAGTGCTGTTAAATGTAATAATTTATATCTGAATGTCAATCAACATATTAGCAGATAGTAGGCCTGATTAAATTAACATCGTTCTTGCATGTGATTCTTAGATGAAAAATACTGCAAATACAATCTGCATAATCTTATAAAGCAGTCGAAAAATGTATCATTATTATGTATGTTTATTATCACAATATATTGAGTTACTGAATATCAACATGTTTAAAAATGCATTATGGATAGGAAAGATTTATAATTGTATATATGTTATAATGATAATATTTAGGCCCGTCACAAAATCGATTTTTGCTTTATAATATATTGCACTAAATTATATTGCAATTATTTTTATATTGAACTATAACGATATTTATTTTGATATTAGTTGTTAATACTTCAAAATTTAAAACGGCACCCCCAACAATAACTGAAGTAGGGCTGAGTGATAAAATCACTATCTATGTTTATTGACCGAACACCATTGTCAATATCGATAAAAAATGTTTCGGTATGTAGTTTCAGTTTGAATC
This sequence comes from Danio rerio, assembly GCF_052040795.2. Taxonomy (NCBI): domain Eukaryota; kingdom Metazoa; phylum Chordata; class Actinopteri; order Cypriniformes; family Danionidae; genus Danio; species Danio rerio. The sequence continues at coordinate 32,358,133 of NC_141042.1, forward strand.
GCTATAGTTTTATTAAAATGTGGCTGCTGAGCACGCGCCTTGAAAGCAGTGCCAATGAGCTTAGGGTGTAGGTTTTCAATGGAGGTGCACGACTTACACAACGCGCTTATGGGAGCGTGGGAACAACACATGTGAAAATGAGTGTAGTGGCTAGCAGCAGTAAGGAGATTGTAAAAAAAGGATGTCGTCAGAGTGGTTTTTGGTTTCTTTTCTTGTGCATTCCAGCCACAAGCTCCTCATCTGAAATTTTTTTTTTTTTTTTTTTAACATAGGGGATGATGTAGTCATTCAACTTCACAATTTGTTATGTAGCATTAATTATTTGAATAATGATGGCTGGTTCCTTTACTTGGAAGCTTAGATTTGATTGATTGATTGATTGATTGATTGATTGATTGATTGGTTGATTGATTTTATTTGACAATTTTAACAAAAATATACAAACAAGTCCAGTTAGACTAATTCATACATATTTTAAAAACTGTCGATGATAAAATACACAAAAAAGCCATAGGCTTATTTCCATTGTGGTCCTCGATATTCTTAAAAAATGGACGAGCAAATCATAAATGGAGTGCAAACATCAACAGCTCATCAACTCGGCACAACAAAAAACTTCAACTGTAAAACAACCACTATTTAATTTCCCTTCTAAAAACACTCTCAATTTGAATATCTTTAAAAAATAGTGGGCAAAAATATCATAATTTGTTTTGTTTACAGAGTTTGAGGTTTACAGTGTCATAATTATTCACATCTTAAAGATGTTGATTACCTCAAAGTTTTCAATGATTATTCAGTATTTGTCCTTTACCTCTGCAAAAAGTAACATTTTACTTATCAAGTTTAAAAGTCTCTTTAACACTTTTGTTTGTTTTATTATAAAAAAGATAAAAAAAAATTTGTAAATAAAATGAAAAGTGGTAAAAAAAAATAATATTGTTAAATGTATTGTAAAAATATACTCAATAATTATCAATATTGAATGATATAAAACATGATATTGTGATAATTTTTTTTTTTGCAATATCGCCCAGCCGTAGACTGAAGCCATAACGTTTTTGGATTATAAATTCTCAGTGGTCTAAATAAAATCGGTACATTTCTAATATTGACACCCTGTTAGATCCCTATTGTTGCCTATTTCTGCTGTGTGACTGGCTCTTAGATCAATATAGGAGTAAAAAAAAAGTCCAGAGCTTATCATTATTATTGACATAAATTTTATTGCAATTCTATATAATATCGTTAATCGGTCTTGATATGTATTGCGATAAACAATATTATTGTCATTTTAAGACAATTTTATGCCACTCGTCCTTATATAATGCCAGAATGACAATATAATATCACAATGCAAGCACACTCTCCCAAAGAAAACATAATATTTCATTCTTCCTTTCATTTAATTATAGTTATTTTAACAGTTTAATAATTAGGCATTGGAACCAGAATGTGAAAACGCATATACTAAATAAATAATAATAAATGTTAACAAAAATAGTGCCAGATAAAAAAGTAACACAGGTTGTGACATCTGCTTCCAGATCTATTTTCAGGTGTCAGACACCCCACATGAAAATTTACTATGGTATTTTATAATAAATACTATGCAAATACTGACACTGGCACCTCCAATTGAGACAGAAATGTTGTGCCATCAACAAAACGTTGCTATAGTAGTTTTTTTACATATGGGCGATATATGTTGCATCGCCAAAAATGACTAAGGCCATGTCCATGTGTTGTGCAATAAGTCGATACATTGATTATTATGACGGGCCTAATATTATTTAAAATCAAATTTCAAATTATGCTGAATAACATGCTTTTCAACAAACTTGTGGCTGTTAATGCATACAAGTTAGCACTTATATCGCAAACAAAAAAGTCAATTTTAATAAAATCCTGCTTATTTAGCAATAATTCTCAACCCCTTTGTCTCCATCTGAATGAGACTGTACAGCGTGCAATAACTGCAACTCCAGTGCTCTGGGTGATAAAGGACTGATTAACTAATATTGTTTCGGGAAGCTGTGCATAGCAGTTTGATATTAGCTCATGCGATTAGCCGCACAATGTATGAGCGCTGTCAGAAGATAAAGACAAAAGGAAATGATTCTGGAGGGCGGAGGGCTGTGCAGCTCCAGATACTCTCCAATGCGTCAGCACTAACAAGCTAAAGGGACCAGCAGATGAAAACTATTAACCAATAGGACATCCGGGGAGCGTCTGCGTCACAATCACCACCTAATGACACTATGTAGATGACTAAACCTTGACTCAAGTGTGAGTAAAGTGGTCTATAGAGCAGCACGGCTGTTGGCAACACATGTCATTGGAAAGATGAAGGCAAACAGATGAAGTTGCTTTTTACATGAACATGATTAATGAAGCTTTACTGAAGATTCCTGATCTGTTTACAAATTATTTCCATTGTTTTAGCAAATGGCATTAGTTTGTGTCCTTTTTGGTACATTTGATACCACACAATTAAACAATTTTTCAAGGAATAGTTCACTCAAATATGAAAATCTGTTCAATTTCTATTTTCAAAGCTTTATGAGTTTATATATTGTAAAACCCAACAAGTTAAAAGGTAACTCAAACCATTTGAGGAAACCAAATGCAACAAACCATTCAAGTTGAGAAACTAATCCTAATGAGTTCTCTGAACTTAATCCGAGACCAAAGTTTTGATCCAAGACCAGCGACGAAATGATCCCAAGGTTTCCATATCCTGGACCAGGCCGTATCCAGCTGCTGAGACGGTCATGGAGGAGTGGAGAACATGAGACTGATTCCAGTGACACTCCAGGGACAGACGAGTCTTCCCTGAGGCCATTGTAAAACGTTTGGCCAGCGGAGAAATTAAAATGGTCGTGCCCAACGGAGTCTGGTTTCTCTCAAGGTTTTTTTGCTTCACTTTTGCCAATTGGTGAAGTTTTTTCTCTGCTGGCGCATCTAGCTTGCATGGTTTGGATTTGCATCAATGAATTTGCTCTACAGTGTTTGGACACTCAGAAATGATTTAAAACCACACTTAACTGAGCTAAACTGAACTGAACTTGAGCTAAAAAAACTGAACTACACTGTTCCAGTTTACTATGACCATTGATGTAAAGCTGCTTTGACACAATCTACATTGTAAAAGTGCTATACAAATAAAGGTGAATTGAATTAATCCATTTGAGCAAACGAAGCACAGTAAAACCCAAAAAATTAAGAGAACTCAAACCAACTGAGTACTGCAAGTCCCAATTAAGGCAACTCAAACTGTTTGAGGAAACTGATTGCTACAAACCATTTGATTTAAACTAATCTATATGAGTACTGTAAACTTACTCCATTTAAGCTGAAGTGATGAGGTGTTTAATTAACTCATTACCTTCAACACTGAGTTCAAAATTAGTAGAATTAACTTTCAGTCAATTTTGAGTTAACTGCACTCATTTCATTTGAAAAAGTTGATTGTTGGGTTTTACAGTTTTACTGTTGTGTATTTTTCTGCACAGAAACAAACAAAAATATGTTGAATAATGTTGAAAACTGGTAGCCATCCACCATATGGGATTCTCTCATATTTTACTATTGTAAGGAATTAGGAAGGTAATGCTGACTCACAGCGAGAGTATCACAATGGAGTCAGTCAAAACACTTAAAACAAGATCCATTTTGTTACGTTTTATTCACCATGCCAGTACATAAATCTCTCCACAGGGTATCAGACTGGTTTCTAATCATATGCATAAAGTAGGGATGGCTGACATGAAATTGACGTTTTGACACAGTGTCGAGACCCTGAATCGCAAGTAATCCAAAACACCCAGGTCTCATGACTAAAGTGTTTTGAAACACCTGGGGCCTCATGTATCAACGTTGCGTACGCACAAAAACTTTGCGTACGCCAGGTTTCACGCTCAGAATCGCTCACGTTTGGATTTACTAACAATGAACTGAACATGGGAATGTGCGCAGCTCCACGCCAGCTTTATGGCTGGCGTACGCACATTTTTTGTGTGTGTCTGTTTTATTTCCATTGGCGACTCCTAGAGGCAGTTGTGTTAAATTGCTCTCTACAAAGTGTCTGAGCCTTACAATGGCAGCTGTATGAGACGGGTTCATCTAGCAGGTATATAAGGTTTCCATACCATACAGTTGACCAGCTAAACATTAAAGCACAATTTGCAGCGGTCGCCTGTTTTTCCAATGTAATCTGAGCTATCTACTGCACGCACATTGCTATAAAGACACTATCTGAAGATGAATTTGCATGCGTGAATCAGAAACATTTCCATTCAATAAATGTGCAAATAAAAAATGATGCACAAACTTATTAATGATTCCTACTTGTCTTTCTCGTGATAAATAGTTGGCAAAATCTGATATGTAGCGGGGGGAAAATAAGAAAGAGTTCATCAGACGCTGGATTCGAACCGAGTTCATGCTCGAACGTGTCAAAACAAAATGACATACGTCTTACAAGCTGCGCCACTGAGACTGTTATAAGAACTGCAACATTTTACACCTATAAATTACACCATTTCTTTTTTAATTCACTCAGTGCGATGTTCAGACCCAACCGTGTTAACCGCATCAGCTAAACTCTCCCAATCTATTTTTTTCTTTTGTTGTTAATTCCGGAGAACAAACTTGCAAATAACACCGCTTTTCTCCGGTCTACCTCCGAAAGCAGCACCTCCAATTCACATTCTGTTCAGTTTCTCTTTTTGCTTGCTTTTGCCATTGCTTTTTCGTTGGGTTTTGCCAAAGTAGAGTCATTAGCATATTCATACGGGGGAGGAGGCAGGGAGGGGTTTTGTGCTCGTGCATGTTGCGCTCAGTTTAACGTTCATTCGGATGTACAAAAGAATATGCGTGAGATTCGGCGTACGCAGTGTTTCATACATCTGAATTTTTGTCTGCGTACGCACATTTACCGCTTTGTGTGTACGCAATGTTTTAGTATGATTTCCACGCAAGTCTTCGTACATGAGGCCCCAGAGGGCCAATTCACTTGCATTGAATTAATACTAAAACATTGCGTACGGACAAAGCTGTAAATGTGCGTACGCAGTAAAAAATTCAGATGAATTAAACACGGCGATACAGTGGGGCAGCAGGTAGCAAGAAGGTCGCTGGTTCGAACCTCAGCGGGTATGGATGTTTCCCAGAGATGAGTTGCAGCTGGAAGGGCATCCGCTCTGTAAAAAAAATGCTAGATAAGTTGGAGGTTCATTTCGCTGTGGCGCCCCCAGATTAATAGAAGGACTATGAATGTATGTAACACTGCGTATGCGGAATCCGTTAAGCTGATGTGTTGGTGTCTGAACATCGCACTGTAAACTAATTAAGAAAGAAATGGTCCGATGTAAAGGTGCAGGTTAAGAGGAAAACAGTGGCACACAGTCAAAGTGTGGGCCGAAGAGAACAGGGGATGCTGAACAAACACCCTTTAACCCCTTCAGACCTGAATTATGTTCCAAATTTCAGAAAAATGTGATGTCCATTGTAATGGATGCAGGGTCTGAAGGGGTCAAGGAGAGAGTTTTGGGGGTGACACTTTACTGTCTGGAGTAGTATCCGTGTCTGTGGGAGCCACAGATGTATTTAGAGGAACACTGTTTCGATGGTATAGCAGCACACCGGCATTTCAGCTGCCCAATCACTCGCTCTACAACTGATTGCGAGAAAGGGCATCATTGCATATGCACTCTTGGTCAGTTTGTGGGTTGTTAAATATATATATATACATTTTATCAATTATAAATTATTAGCAATGTTTTTCACATGTGTTGGTGCGATACTTTGTAGTGTGCAATTTAACACAATTGCCTCTAGGGGTCTCCAATGGAAATAAAACAAACACACACAAGAAATATATGTACAGCAGGCATGAAGTTGGTGCGTACCAATGCACATTCTTACGTTTCATCGTTAGTAAATCCAAAAGCAAGCATGAAACCTGGCATACGCAAAGTTTTTGCGCGTACGCAGCATTAATACATGAGGCTCCTGGTCACATGACTTAAGCGATTCAAATCATTGAGACCTGGTGATTCTGCTTTTGAATGACAGGGTCAGAAAAAACTTCAGTGACATATAGCCTAGTGGCTATGTGTGCACGTTGTCACCATACTTCAAATGGCTTTTGGGTTCAAAACCCGAAATTAATAATATTAATAATGTTACTATGGTGTCGTCTAGGATACAGCTCCAGATATGCCATTAATTAAGCATTCATATTTTTACAGTATTGTGATCGTTGGTTTTAGGTAGACGTCAATAAAATACACAAATGGAAAATTTATTGAATAATGTAAATAATTCTTGTTAACTTCCAGCCAGAACCGTGTCTGATCTAGCAACAACCCTGTTTTATGACCAAAACAAGACATATTTGTTCATGTAAATTCAGTGTTCATTTGGATGTCAAACAAATGTTAAAACGATACAAGAACAGAGCATTTCAACCCCAACACCCATAGCTGTATTACCCAGGATTCGAACCCACTATCCCTACATGCTAGTCCAGAACTCTCACCTCTCCACTAAATCTCTTGAAGCTTGAACTCTATAAAGTGGGATTTACCTCAATTTGCTCGACTGTTTCTGTGCTGAAGTTGTTCCAGTGCAATACATAAAGTATGACCATTAGGTATCACTGTAGAGATGGGTTTCGAAACATTTCGAAGCTTCGACACATTTGCTTCGACTGTTTCAGTGTTTCATGAAGCCTCGATCAAATAAATAATTCAATAAACTTCATAAATAAACACTACAAGAAAACATAACTCACATTTGCATGCAGCCACAGCAACACATGAGAAGTCCAGAGCAGTGAAAGACACGAGCATACTGCTCTTCTGAAGCAACATTACTTAAAGGGCTGATGTTTAGAGTGATAAGGTGAAGCTGTGAACCATGTGGTAAGCCTTCAATGAGTGTATCAGAGAGGTTCATCAAACAGTGAGCAGGGCTTCAGTGAGCAGGTCACAGAGATTTTCTGCAACCATACTATCCCACTCGTATCCGTTTTGAGTATTTTCCAGTATTTCAATGAAAAGTGAAAGTTGTATCAAAGAGCCTATCTCAAAAGTGATATAATGCAAGAGCTTTTCAAAAGAATTATGCTTTCGCTTTATTTTGGCTTGAAAGAACATTGAAATTAATATTTTAATTCACTTCGTTTTTTTATTAAACCTATGCTTCAATCATTGCCCTTCCTATGAAACCTCTTCATGTATTGGTGTTGACTGGCGGACACGCTCCATAATGATAAAGACACAGTTCCAAGATCAGCTTCTGTACATGCAATTTAAAAAGGAGCGAAAGTGATCATTTTTGGATTTACATGTGTTTTTAAACAGAAAAATACACTTATTAATATGTAAACCTGTCCGTCCTGACGTTTTATTTTAAACACAAATAGTTTTGTCATAAACGGCCACAAACAGTGATGAAATAGGGTTGGACTGATAGACGACGCCATCGTTTAACGCTGATCCCCGATAGACATCACAATGCTGAGCTGGCATCGCGATCCTCCACCCGGCCCCCTGCTCACAAAAAAATACACACTTAGGCCCTGTTTATACTAATACGCCTTAGTTTTTGAAATGACATTTTAAAACAAAAACCATCCACATCCACAATGGCTTTTCATCTAGCATTTCTGAAAAGATCTCCGTCCACACTATGCTGCTTAAAATGCACATCATGAACACACACACATACACACTCTAGCATGTGCTGCAGCATATGCGCACGTGTGAGCTCCAGGCAGTCAGCGGGTGCTTTGAGCACAAAACCCCACGTCGGATAGTTTATCGAGGATGTACTGCTGGATCATGTCTTACTATAGTTGTTAAACATGATGTTTAATTAATCTTGTGTCCATCTAACGACTCTTCTGTATCTTGAATTTATCAGGTAACATGTCACAGTGTCAGTACACTGCTTCGGTCTTTCGCTTTCATGCTTGTACTTAGTCATTTTAGCGAAAACCCCAGCTACTGTTGGTTGGTTCCTGTTGGTTGTGCACCTTTTTTCCCAGCCAAGTTTGTTGATGCCATTATAACGACACAGATCACTCTGCCTATTAATGCCAGAGCCCCACGGAAAAAGTGATTGAAAGGTGGAAATTTGTGTGTAACTTGTTTATTTATTTAGGATTTGGTTATGGGTAAAACAAAGACCATGCGGGTCAGGTAGTTGAAACGCTAGGCTACAAATAATAAATTCTTTATGAATTAATGAATCTTTAATAAATAATTAATTCACCACCGCCTATGATAACGATGTCATTGTCCATTGTGATGTTTCACATTAGACATCATACGATGCCAAATTGGTTGGCATCGCCCCACCCTATTACTAAAGTAATCGAATGCTTAATATTAACAACTATAGTACCTTTAATCAACATTTAAATACAGTGAATAAAAAGTGATCGAGATCTTAATGACTTGATTTAATTTCTGTATAAGTCTTTGATTTTAATAGGCTAAACCTTTTATTTATTTTCAGTTCTCTAATGTTTGTATCCATTCTATTATTTGAAGCTAATTTCCTCCCCATATTTGTAATGGTTTCAACTAGACTTATATACAATTAGGCTGCTGCGAATTAACAGATTAAGGAGTTTGGGTTTATTCTGGGAGTTCTTCTGGGTAGGTTTGAGGTTTTTGTTGTTGTTTTGGTGGGGGGTTGGGGTGGGGGAGGGGTTATCCCGTATTTTTACATCACAATGTTGACATCCATTGTAGGGATAAAATACTATGGAAGTCAAAGGCTACAAGTTTCCAACTTTCTTAAGAATATCTAATTTTGAAACTCATAAAAGTTTGAAACCAGTTGAAGATTATTCCTTTAAATTATGAGTAAACTTTCATTTTTGATTATGATGATTTTGTAGAATTTCGCAACTATCCCATTAAGTAAATCCATCTGGTTTAATGAATATTTAGATGTTTTCTCTGGAAAACAAGAGGAAGGATTTTGCGATACACATTGGCATGCAAAATGTGACTCTCTCACCACGCACGGGGCACACGATAGCGCAGTGCTCTTCTTAATTAGCTGTGAAGTGTGGATTTAGCTAAAGTGACTCTGGAAGAACGTAATTGACAAAATGGCTCTTGTTTGGCAGGAATGGGTGGTTGGGGGGTTCGGAAAGCATAAAGGTACTAATGCATCCGACAGTGCATCAAAAATCAGAGTGGGCTACAGAGGAGGCAAAAAAAAAAAAAATCGCTCTTCACTATTTAAAACACCTAATGTAGAATCACACGCTCATTGTGATAGCCCTCCTCACATACACGGCAAATAAACAGGTACTCAATTCAAAAATAAAGAGGGCCACACTGAATCCATAATGGGAGGCAAATGTGCGTATATATACATATACATACAGTTGAAGTCAGAATTATAAGCCCCTCTGAATTAATCCCCCCCTGTTTATTTTGTTACCCAATTTCTGTTTAACTGAAAGAAGATTTTTTTAAACACATTTCTAAACCTAATTGTTTTAATAACTTATTTCTAATAACTCATTTATTTTATCTCTGCCTTGATGACAGTAAATAATATTTGACTAGATATTTTTCAAGACACTTCTATACAGCTTAAAGTGACATTTAAAGGCTTAATTCAGTTAATTAAGTTAACTAGGCAGGTTAGGGTAATTAGGCAAGTTATTGTATAATGATGGTTTGTTCTGTAGACTCTCGAAAAGATATATAGCTTAAAGGGGCTAATAATTTTGACCTTAAAATGGTGTTTAAAAAAATAGAAACTGCTTTTATTCTAGCCAAAATAAAACAAATACGACTTTACTCGATAAGAAAAAAATATTATCAGACATACTGTGAAAATTTCCTTGCTCTGTTAAGCCTGGTTTATACTTCCGCGTTTAGTAACCCACGGCGCATGCAACGCCCATAGCTGTGCATTTATACTTCTGCGCGCTGTCTCTGTTGGTCTGCATTAACAATTCCGAAACGCTTATGGGCAGTTTTGCTTTTCCTGAACACTTCCTGGATGTACAAGTGGCTCAAACTCGCTCATTTTGAGGCAGGAACCGGCGGACGCACAACAACTTTAACTATGAGGTAAACACAATACAAAACTTTCCATCAGGAGCTCCTTCACGGGACTCCACACTTGTAAACAATCGCTCCATTGGGCTCGCGCCATTTGCGCGGCTCTCGGTCACGCCCAGACTCGTCATCGCTACCAAGCCGACCAATCACAGAGCTTGCACTACGCGTTGTTGCGACATGTAGTTACATTTTTTGAGAGGTGCACGTCAGTGACGCCGACGGCCACGGTGAAGGGCTATGCGTATATATATATATATACATACATATATATATATACATTTAGGAATTATTGGATTTTTTTCAACCACTTTATTTTAATTTACAAACATTACTAAGGCAAATAGATTTAATATTCAAAAACTAAAATATTTCAACAAAATATCTGATCTTTTTATTATAAAATAAACATGTGTTACAAAGTGTGTGTGTTATACTGTAAAGTGTAAATACTGAATAATTAAAGCAAACTTTTAGGTAGATCAACATCTCTACAGTGTCCATAAAAATGACACTGTAAACCTCAAACTCTGTGAACAAAATAAACTGATAATCAAATTTGAGCTTTCAAGTAAAGGAACCAGCCATCTTTATTCAAATACATACTGCTACTTTAAATATTGTGAAGTTGAATAACTATATTAACCCCTATTCAATAAAGTTCTTTTAGATGGGGAGCTAGTGGCAGAGATGCACAAGAAAAGAAACCTAAAAGCCACATCCTTTTTCTTACATAATGTTTTTATTAACAATCTCTTCATTGCTACTACAGTACACGGCACTCATTTTCGCATGTGTTGTTATTCTGACCTGAAGTGTTAAACACAACACCAACAGAAGACTGAACGCGAGACACGAGAACACAATGAATGAAAACACTCACCGTGCACTCACACACACAGCGTGGATGTTTCATCCTAGCGTCGACCGAAACCGAAACCAACTAGACTGAGATGCTGGAAATGAAACACCATGCTGCAGACAGACAAACATGAACACCCAGACAACAGCGCGCAGTTGCAAACCCGCACAGACCTCACGCGCCCGCATCAAGTGGAAACCTGCACGGTCCAAGCACGTTCACAAATGGCGCTCATACAGAGACACACACAATGACAGAAACAGGACAAGACAGAGCTAGTGTCCGGACTCTGCCACTAAAACAAGAATTTAAAAGACCAGAGCAGCAGAACCCTGACTTAAGCAGAGTAGGGCACCAACTCTGTAGGGAGGCACCATCTTGGTTACTTAAAAACAACTATTGATATTTATTTAGTAGTATTAAAATATACTGAGTGTAAATAAAATATGCTGGTAAATGCATTTTAGAAATGCAAATTATGATACATTTTAGAAATGCATTTAAGGTAAAAGCAATTTTTTTTTTTTCATGAGACTGTACGCGATTGCTCCAGCCCACAAATGTTTGCGGCTGCTAGCAGCATATGATTTTAACTGATGCAAGTTGCAACTTTATGCCTGAGAAAAGACAGCAGCAGTCTGGAGCTGAGAACAGGACAAAAATACTAGATGAATCCTGTGCATCACTTTTAGATAACTTAATCCATAAATCTGGAAAACATATTTTTGGTTGTTCAAGTAAGTTTTTGAGGTTAATGTTTTACTTCTGCCTGATTTGTCGTTGTTTACATTCTTTTTCTTGCTTTGCTGCTATGCATTGTGCTATGAACTATAATAGGACATTTTTTATGAGTTTTCCTAATAAACTAATTTGTTTGCCCCTCTTCCCGTGTTGCTGCTAATTACACAAACTCAATTATTATTATTAACGTGTGCAATACTTTCCAATTCTGTATGCTCATCAGCTACATACACATGCACAATTATTTTACTGTATGTATTGTTTATTATAATTCAGCGCAGTTATCTTTGTTTATTGTCTTATTTCTACATGTTTGATTGCTGCTGTTCTGACAGCTGCCAAGTTAATTTTGTTGTCTTGCTGCAATGACAATGAAGTCTCTTTAGTCTTTATCTCAGTAGATTGGTGTGTTTTTAATAGGCCAGTTTTTCATTTTTATACATTACTATATGAAATAATACTGACTAGTATTCAGTGATTTCTGAAAGATCAATAATATGAAGTATAAATCCACATGTCAAAAAACATTTTTATTGCATTTTTTAATGTTTATTTTTTTCTGAATGACATATTTTTAAAAAGTTTAAAAGTTTTGGTTTAAAAGTACACTCATTAATTTCTAAAAAAGGCAAATGTCCTTGATTTATAGCAGGGGTATCCAAACTTGGTCCTGGAGGGCCGGTGTCCTGCAGATTTTAGCTCCAACTTGCCTCAACACACCTGAGACTAGAATGCCTATTAAGAGCTTGATTAGCTCTCCCAGGTGTGTCTGATTGGGGTTAGAACTAAACTTTGCAGGACACCGGCCCTCCAGGAGCCAATTTGGGCATCACTCATTTATAGTGACAGCAAGGATCAGTTTGTCACCATAGATTACAGTGCTAGTTAAATCCACACTTGGTTTTTAGTTTAGAAACATTATGAAGAGCGCTTTACTAGCCCATTGTCTGTCATGAGTTTTTCTTTAAATAAGTAACTTCCTCTGCATTATACGTGGAGGTTCCAGCTGCTGCACAGATACAGACACAGGATGCTGCACTGAGTACCATCCATTTCTACAGATACAGAGAGGGTTTTATTCCTTACCTTTTGTAAATGTTAGAAATTGGGAATGTTTCTGCAGAAAACATGTCACTGTTTATTTTGATGCAAACCATTTTTTTTATAATGAAAACATATCAGTGTTTAAGTATTATGTTGAGTGTTTATATATATATATATATATATATATATATATATATATATATATATATATATATATATATATATATATATATATATATATATATCATTCATTAATTCATTCATTTTCTTTTCGACTTAGTTTCTTTATTAATCCGAGGTCGCCACAGAGGTTTTTTACGAAACAGATGCCCTTCCAGGCGCATCTCATCTCTGGGAAACATCCACACACAGTTATTCACACTCATACAATATGGACAATTTAGATTACCCAATTCACCTGTACCCCATCTTTCTTTCGTCTGTCTTTAAACTGTGGAGGAACCCGGAGCACCCGAGGAAACCCATGCGAAAGCAGGGAGAGCATGCAAACTCCATAAAGAAACACCAATTGACCAAGCCGAGGCTCGAACCAGCGTTTTTCTTGCTGTGAGACGACAGCACTACCTACTACGCCACTGCGTTGCCTACATATATATATATGAATAAGTTTTAAATAGGTATGTCTGTGTGTGTATACGGTGCATCCAGAAAGTATTCATAGCGCTTCACTTTGTCCATCTTTTTTATGCTGCAGCATTATTCCAAAATGGATTAAATTCATTTTTTCCTCAATTCTACACACAACACCCCAAAATGACAATGTGAAAAAAGAGTTTTGAAATTGTTGCAAATTTATTAAAATTAAAAAACCTGAAAAATCACATGGGGTATTCACAGCCTTTGCTCAATACTTTGTTGATGCACCTTTGGCAGCAATCACAGCCTCAAGTCTTTTTGAATATGATACAACAAGTTTGGCCTACCTGTTATTGGGAATTGTTGCCCATTCCCCTTTGCAGTACCTCTCAAGCTCTATCAGGTTGGATGGGAAGCAACGGTGTGCAGTCATTTTCAGATCTTTTCCGAGATGTTCAATAGGATTTAGGTCTGGGCTCTGGCTGGCGCACTCAAGGACATTCACCAAGTTGTTATGAAGCCACTCTGTTGATATTTTGGCGGTGTGCTTTGGGTCATTGTCCTGCTTGAATATCGTCATCCCAGTCTGAGGTCAAGAGCACTCTGAAGCAGGTTTTTATTCAGAATGTCTCTGTACAGTGCTGCATTCATCTTTCCCTCTATCCTGGCTAGTCTTCCAGTTCCTGCTGCTGAAAAACATCCCCACAGCATGATGCTGTGACCATCATGCTTCACTGTAGATATAGTATTAGCCTGGTGTTAAGTGGTGCCTGGTTTTCTCCAAACAACTCCTGGCATTCACTCCAAAAAGTTTTTTTTTTTTTTTTCATCAGACCAGAGAATTTTGTTTATTTTGGTCTGAGAGTCCTTCAGATGCCTTTTGGCAAATTCCAGGCCGGGAGTGGCTACTGTCTGGCCACTCTACAATACAGGCCTGATTAGTGGATTGCTGCACAGATGGTTGTCCTTCTGTAAGGTTCTCCTCTCTCCACAGAAGAACGCTGGAGCTCAGTCAGAGTGACCATCAGGTTATTGATCACCTCCCTGACTAAAGCCCTTCTCCCCCGATCACTCAGCTTAGATGGCCGGCCAGCTCTAGGAAGAGTCCTGGTGGTTCCAAACATCTTGCACTTACGAATGGTGAAGGCCACTGTGCTCAGGGGAACTTTCAGAGCAGCAGGAATTTGTCTGTAACCTTTCCCAGCCTTGTGCTTCGAGACAATCCTGTCTCTGTGGTCTACAGACAATTCCTTTGTCTTCATGCTTGGTTTGTGCTTTGACAAGCACTGTCAACCCATGTACATGTGATTCTTCAGTTTTTTTTATTTTTTTACATTGTTATTATGGGGTATTGTGTGTAGAATGTTGAGAAAATGAATGAATTTAGGCCATTTTGATGTAAGACTATAACATAAAAAAATGTAGAAAAAGTGAAGCGATATGAATACTTTCCGGATGCACTTTATGTTTGTGTGTTTTTGTTCCTCTGTGCGGGCACCACAGTAAAAATTTTGCTTAGAGAACCTTTTTTACCAGCAGCGGCCCTGCCTGCATTTTGCACAGTTGATTAATAATGAATGTGATGCAGGCCAAGAACTTACTGGCTGATATTAGAGCAAAAATGCAAATTAATGAATATTTGTTACTTATTTGTCAGGTTAACTCATTTACTACAGATTGTTTTAAACCTTTATATAGAATGTTTTAACACAATTAGCTCTTCCAATTAGGGAACTAATTGAAATACTTATTGGGAAAAACCTTAGAGTGTTACTGAGGGTTATTACAAGACATAATAACTTTTTCATGCATTAATTCGTTCATTCATTCATTCATTCAATCATTATAATTTTGGCTTAGTCCCTTTATTAATCTGGGGTTACCACAGCGGAATGAACTGCTAACTTATCCAGCATATGATTTACGTGGCGGATGCCCTTCTAGCTGCAACCCACATAAGACCTTTTATGAATGGAAAATAATTATTATATTGAATTCAGTGTCAGACAAGTTAATATACATGGTTCTTTGCCTGATAAAAGTATTCACGATGGACGTCCAGTGTTCTCCAGCCTCTGGCACCTAGACCGCAGCTCCGCACAAAAAGTTTGGCCAGAGAGTTTGGCCAAATGATCGTGCCCAACACAGCCTGGTTTCCCTCTGGGTTTTTTCCTTCACTTTCGTCGTTTGGTGAAGTTTGTTCCCCGCCGCTGTCACCACTGGCTTGCTTAGTCTTGGACTTGTGGAGCTGCGCATTAATGGATGTTCTCTTTTTTTCTCTGTTTGGACTTACAGCAGTGAAAATTAAACCACACTGAACTGAACTAAACCAAACTTCAACTCTGACAACTGGACTGACACTCAATTTACTATAATCTTCTATGTGAAGCTGCTTTGACACAATCTATATTATAAAAGCGCTATAGAATTAAAGATGAACTGAATTCAATAAAGAGTTAACTCCTAATGAACTTGTCAAATTCATATTTACAAGAAATAATGAAACTAAAGTATCAAAATGCCATTAAAATTACCCTTTTTTTCACCATCATCATTTTATCATGCAAATTGGCTTGTCTGATGAGCTCTCCCGCTAAAGAGATAACTTTTTTTGTCAGTCAGAATGAAACTGAATTAGATTTAAAAGCAGGCTGCCTTTCTTTCTTTCATATTATAATTAGCCCCTTAAAAGTCTCAACTTTTAGCAACTAGTCATTCATATAAAGAGCAATCATAATCAGACATGATGCGAGCCTGAAAATAAAGCCTGACGGGCTTGTCTATTGAGCATAATCAAACCTTCATTTAGCTTAAAGTCAACTACAACCCTTCAACACTCTCTGAGAAACTGATTGGTGGTGGCAAATGCATAATTTCTGTGCTGAATCATTTCAGGCTATGACAAAAAAAAATTAATGATCTGAAAAGAAACAAACTAATTGCAGGTGGGAAAATTAATTTCTAAAATGGAGCATTTCTGACCTCGGGGTTACGGCATATTTGCGGACCCATCTCTGCTGATGACTGGCCTCTGTCTATACGCCCCCAAGTCAATTACTCTGTGTGTGTGTGTGTGTGTGTGTGTGTGTGTGTGTGTGTGTGTGTGTGTGTGTGTGTGTGTGTGTGTGTGTGTGTGTGTGTGTGTGTGTGTGTGTGTGTGTGTGTGTGTGTGTGTTTGTGTGTGTGTGATTACAGGCCAGGGCAAGGTTAAGGTCTGGCTTTCAGACAGTGTGAACGTCAGGGTGGGTATGTGAATTAGCGTCTTGCATTGACTGATATGGGAAACATAAAGAGGAAGTGAATGTCAGCGCTGAGTAAACTCATGTGATTGAATGCTGCAATAGTACTGGACACCTTGTACTTTGCTAATGAAACACACATTGTGTCTCCCAGTGAGACTATCTGTGTATGAATCATAATTCAATAACATTCTCATACAGCAACAGTTTTCTGTTTTTCTCTCTGATGTGGCCAAACAGACTGTGTTTTTCTCTTAGGCTGGACTACTTTACTATATTATTCCTATATAAATTATTTGGATTAATGTGATCTGTGATTTGTGACACAATTAGTGTAAAAATGTCATAAATATAGCAACATATCAACATATATTTCAAAATACCACAAAAAATATTGCTTACATGCTTTTCTAATGTAATTACAACTATGTACCTATATGTTCAAATATATCAGATATAATAATGCTGCATACACTCACTGGCCACTTTATTAGGTACACTTTTCTAGTACTGCGTTGGGCCCCTTTTTGCCTTCAGATCTGCCGTAATCCTTTGTGGCATAGACTCAACAAGGTACTGGAAATATTCCTCCGAGCTTTTGCTCCATTTTGACATGATAGCATCACGCAGCTGCTACAGATTTCTTGGCTGCACATCCATGATGTGTACCTCCCATTCCACCACATCCCAAAGGTGCTCAATTGGATTGAGTTCTGGTGACTGTGGAGGCCATTTGTGTACAGTGAACTCATTGTCAAGAAACCAGTCTGAAGCGAATCACACTTTTTGACATGGCGTGTTATCCTGCTGGAAGTAGCCATCAGAAGATGGGGGCACTGTGGTCATAAAGGCATGGACATGGTCAGCAACAATACTCAGGTAGGCTGTGGAGTTTACACAATGTTCAGTTGGTACTAATGAGCCCAAAGTGTGCCAAGAAAATATCCCCTACACACCATTACACCACCACCAGCAGCCTGAACTGTTGATACAAGGCAGGATGGATCCATACTTTTATGTTGTTGCTGAGCCAGTATGAATTGTAGCCTCAGTTTTCTGACAGGAGTGGCACCCGGTGTGGTCTTGTTTGCATATAGGGCCATCTATCAGATTTCCTTGTGGGAATTTAAACCTTATTTGATTATTTTGTCATTTTTTTCCAACTTAATAGACATGCAGCTTAGAGATTAATGTTACTACACTCTAAAAATAGCTGTTTTTATTTTTACCTTGGGCAAAATATGAACAAACTCAACAACTGGTAAATTTTTTTTATTTTTTATTTTTTTATTATTATTTTTTAGAGTGAAAAATGACAAATTATATGATTTACATGCAGGCTACATTGTCATTTCTCTGTGGTCCTTAAGACTATATTGCGGTCACATTAATACTGCATTCACACCAGAAGTGGCATGCGCTATTCGCATGTAAATAATGTAAACATTTTGAGTTTACTCACTTCATTTACGCGTAAATTTGCTTCATTCCCGCATCAAATTTACTTTACATTAGACGTAAATTCACATCATGGGCAGGGCTGTTGCTTGGCAGGTGACTCTAGCTTCATTACTAAATGGCTAACATGGATTTTATTAGGAGAATAGCTGTGCTTTATGTGTTTTAGGAAGGCTGAAAAACAGAGTATATTCGTTCGGTGCCATGAGGTGCACCCAGCTCTGTGAGTTCATCAACACTTTAGAAACTATACCTGGATGATGGAGGCTTTCATCGGTGCTTCCGACTAAGCTTAGCCCAGTTTGATGAACTGTTGTCTGGTGTCAGCAGGAGGATTTCCCCTATGGACACCAACAACAGTAGCTACGTTATAATCACTCCCCTACAATAACAAATCAAATTAAATCACGTTTATTGTCACATCATCAGCACCATGTGTGCTATGATGAGTGAAAAGCTTAGGTGCTGGATCCAGACAGTACAAAATACAGACAGTGCAAATACAACGACAGTGTGAAATTGACAGCGATATGTACAATGAATAGGTGTCCACATAGTTGTAGGCAGTATTGTTTCAAGTATGGATTGGTTAAAGTGCAGTGCATGCTACATATTGATGGTGTGCAGTGAGGGGTATGGAAGACTCTTCGTGGGGTGTGTTAAGTGTTCATCAGCCTGATAGTCTGAGGGAGGAAGCTTTCCTTCAGCCGGCTAGTGCATGATCGGATGCTGCAGAACCGTCTGCCTGAGGGTAGCAGCGTGAAAATCTATGGCTTGGGTGGCTGGAGTCACTGATAATTCTCTTGCCTTTCCTCATGCACCGCCTGGTGTAGATGTCCTGGAGGGAGGGAAGCTCACCTCCTATTACGTGTCCAGCAGTTTCCTATGTAGGCCTTTGCCTACATAGGATTGCTGCTGGTGCTATTCCCATACCAGGTCGTGATACAGCCAGACAGGATGCTCTCCACAGTGCAGGTGTAGAACGAGCGGAGGATGTGGGGGCTCATTCCAAACCTCCTGAGACGCCTGAGGAAGAAGAGGTGTTGTTGTGCCTTCCTCAGCACTGCGTCTGTGTGGGCAGTCCATGTCAAATCCTCAGCGATGTGTACTCCAAGAAACTTGAAAGTGCTGACTCTCTCCACTGGCGTCCCGTTGATGGTGATGTGGGTGTGATCTCTCTTCTCCCTCCTGAAGTCCACCACCAGCTCCTTGGTTTTGCTGATGTTGAGTGAGAGGTGGTTTTCCTCAAACCACTGAGTCAGAGTGTGCACCTCCTCTCTGTAGGCCGTCTCATCATTATCTGTGATTAGGCCCTCCACCGTTGTGTCATCAGCAAATTTAACGATGACGTTGGAGCTGTGTTTGGCTGTACAGTCATGTGTGTACAGGCAGTACAGGAGTGGGCTGAGAACACAGCCCTGTGGAACACCAGTGTTGAGGATCAGTGTCGATGATGTAATGTTGTTCATTCTGACCTCCTGGCCATCCAATGAGCTATGAAGACCCAGCACCTGTAGCTTCACCATCAGCTTGGCAGACACAATGGTGTTGAATGCTGAGCTGTAGTCCACAAACAGCATTCTCACAAATGTGTTTTTGTTTTCCAGGTGAGACAGAGCAGTGTGCAAGGTGAAAGCAATTGCATCATCAGTGGTGAGGTTATTTCTGTATGCAAATTGCAGAGGGTCAGTGTGAGCGGGCAGTACAGAGCAGATGTGCTTTTTAATCAGCTTCTCAAAGCTCTTGCTGAAGATTGGTGTCAAAGCAATCGGACGTCAATCATTTAAGCATGTGGTTTTAGCTAATTTTGGTATGGGCAGAATAGTAGCTGTCCTAAAATATGTGGGAACCACAGACCGAGAGAGCGAGAGGTTAAAGATGTCCGTGAAAACCCCCGCTAGCTGGTGTGCGCATGCTTTAGTTAGTTAGAGGGTTAGAGGTACACTTCCAGGAAGCTCATGATTGGTTGACACACTGAAGTTAACATTTTCCAACTGAGCGATTGAGACACCTCATTCGCGCGTTTCGCACTGCAGGTTGCGATACGTCTAACGATATATCTCACATGTAAATCGCTCACAGTCACTGACTTCATCCATGTCTGGTGAGAACGCAGCATTACAATTAACACATTAATGTCCAAATGACAGAAATTGTTTTTAAAAAAAATACAGGTGGGGATTGTGCAATGGTGGATCAGTAATATGTATTCATTATATAGCAACAACAATAATTTTGCTAATAAAAACTTTTTTTAAGATTATAATATTATCTTCTTTTTTGCAACAATATTAAATTATACCCAGTATTCAACATTTTTCTAAGTGGATCTCCTTCTGAGCGATTTTCCCTCTTTAGATTAAAACCACCTCTTCATGTCCTCTTTTTATCTCTCTCTCTCTCTCTCTCCCTCGCCATATCATTCCCCCAGGGACCCCAAAGGACCCTACGAATTACCTGCACATCAATTATGAGTAAGCGCCCTAGAGAGAGAGCATGAAAGAATGAAGGGAAATTGATGCCGCCACCGCCCCGACCAATTATTTTTCTATTTTTATTTTGAAATGAAAACCCTCTGAATGAGTCATGTTCCGAATTTATGTAATGCTATAGTTTGTTATTTAAGACCTTGTTCACCTGGATAAATTTGACGTGTTTTTTTTTTTATGATTCATCGGTTGGATTGGGAACATTGCAATAAATTAACCGACATCACAAAGGGACCAAGATATATCAAGGCATTAACAAAAGCATGAAATGGAAAATATTCAATAAAAATGGTTTTATAATGGATCAGGGCATGATTTGCATAGCAAGCGCACAAAGATGACTTGCTTGCCATGGTCTATCCGGTTTGTTCTTTAAAACTTATAAAGGGCAAACAGGAAAATGATTTGGATTGAAACTTACTGGACGATTTCACATTGCTCTTTTACTGCAAAGATTTTTAGCAAAGAATTATCATTATGAGTTTAATAGTTGTTGTTTTTAATTTTAATACTGCAAAAAGAACCATTAAAAAAAAAATAAAGGTGCTTAATTGGAATCTACGGTTCCACGAAAAACATTTAATATCCAATGAACCATTTTTACAGCATGCAACTTTTTTTAGATATTCATTCATCTGTTCATTTTCATTTGGCTTAGTCCATTATTTATCAGGGGTTGCCACAGCCGAATGAACCACCGACTACACTGTAAAACCCCACAGTAAACTTTATCAAATGAAATGAGTGTAGCTAACTGAAAATTGCCTGAAAGTTAATTCTACTCATTTGGTAATAAGTTAATTAAATACCTCATTACTTCAACTTAAATGGATTAAGTCCACAGTACTCATATAGATTTTTTTTTTAACTCAAATGGTTTGTTGCAATCTGTTTCCTCAAGTGGTTTGAGTTCCCTTAACTTCTTTGGTTTTACAGCCTAGAGATGTAATTTGAAGAGTTCCGTAATAATATTGCTTTTCCAAGTAATGAATAAAGTAAAACATTGGCTTTATAAATTAAGTAATAATATTTGAGTGTCTTTTTTAAAAATGTAACTCAAGTTACTTTTTGAATTATTTAACAAGCTTTTAAAATAGTTTGCTGAATTAAAATTAGTTAAATCATGGTGAACCACATCAAAGAGAAAATGAGCTTGTTATGTGAACAGACAGAAATTGAGATGGCAGAGCCTTACATTTCTGTAATGAAAGTATTCTTATTTTTTTGAGCACATGAAGGAAAATGGGAATTGTCTCAATGGAGAGTTATTTTACTGAACTATCCAATCAGGCACACAAAATCATAAGACGGTAATATTAGGTTACATTTAGGTTGTGACATCAGGTGACTAAAAATCAATGTCTAGCCAGCGTCTAAGGACAATGTTATTTTGATGTCCAATAATAACGTCAAATTTCGTTGATATTTGGTTGATTTTAGGTTGTGTTGGGATGTGATCAAAGACTAAGGTCTGATAGATGCCATAGTGATTATGTCCACACAATGTCAAGGTGTAACATAATTAGACATTAATTTTTAGTTGATTTTAGGTTGGATATTGAAGTCAGCCTGATTTTGGGTTCTAACGTCAACCCGATATTCATTTCCAAACAAAATCCAATGTCCAAACACTTTGGAGTTCAACATCAATATGACGTCATGTTGACGTCCTGTGCCTACAGGGATATGACAAAAATACAAAAGTAGCAAACACATTGCTTTGAACTTTCGTTAAGATACGGCATGTATAGCATCAGGAAGTTAATGTTTATTAGTCAGGTAATGTTAATCTTTTTTTATTAGTTTTTTTTTAAGGTAAATGAAGGTGTAGGTTAAACAGTGTGTCATGAAATACAGACTTCCTCTATTTAAAAAAACCCGGCAAGTTCTGTAAGAAATCAAGCGTCAAGCAGGTATGAAATAGTAACTCAAACGTAACATTATTTTCCATAAAACGTAACTAAGTAACGCAACTCAAGAGTAACTCAATATTGTAATGCATTACTTTCAAAAGTAACTTTCTCCAACGCTGGTCATTATGGCTGTGAAATTAAATTGTAATTTGAACATGTGTGATTTCTAAATCGCCTTACAGCAAAATTTTCACACAGTATGGTATTTGAACCAATTATAACGCAGCGAAAAAAGAAGCCTGGATAGTCTCCTTTTGTGCTCTGTCATCTTGGTTTTTTTTGCCTGTTCCTGCAAGGAGCTCATTTTCTCATTGAGTGTGATTCAACGGATTAAATTAATTTTAATTTAGCAATAATAGAGGGAAGACTTTGTACCAAAAAAAGTCAACTTCTGTGGTATGGAATTAAGTTACTTTGGATACAGGAAGGCTGATGTATGGCAGAACCAGATAATTTAATTTGCAGTCATATACAGTATATTGCATCTAAAAGCACATGGAATGCGTGATCACGTCGCTCCCTTCAGCATTTTCAACATGCTTTGCGGTCACACTTCTTTGTCAATGCTTGGCAACCATTTTATTCAGCTGATGACAACCTAATAAAACCTTGCTGCAGTTCCCATACAAGTTTGATGTATGTAGAGAATTAAAAAGCACTTGGTGTTTGGGTGTCCTGTGTTTGTCTGAGGTAATCGAAATGTGTAGATTCCATAAAAATTATGAAGCTGATCGGTCAGTTCCAATGACTGTTAAAAATATGGACGACACAACAGCACCTTTTCCCATTGAATGTTTTAAAGGCAAAACACCTCATGACGGGCTAAAACTGTCGCAAAACACTTCTGAAATGTGAGCCTGGGCATGGGCAGAAGGAGCTACCTGATGGAGCCAGAGACAGAGCTACGGAATCAAGCTTTCAACCAAACGAAATCAACCACACCCCCCTGCATATATCAGCACTATAACAAAGGCTCGCTAATACATATATATGCACTTATACAAACACGTAATAATATAGGATTTAAAGACAGTGTGATGTGAGCTGTTTTTATTATTTAATAAAAACAGTACATGTTGGACTGCAAAATAAGTTAGACTCAGCTATGAGCACAAAAACTATTTCTCTTATAACAAGGTTGTTGGTATTTATTATCTTTATTGGGGTATAAATATAATAATATCATTATAATATATGAACAATAATATATAAACAACACAAACATTTTAAAAAGGTTTCAGACACACCATAGACAGCTACTTGCCAAAATTTTTTTGCATTTAAACGATAAATACAGCAAGATTTCTAAATATCAAGAGGATATTTACACATCCCATTCTTCCACGATATAAAATAATCCTTGTTAATTTGTAGAAAAAGCTTTGCAGTACTAATACTCTACTAATGTCTGTATGATATATCGCTTGTATATTGTTTATCATTTTTTATCTCCGTTTTTATTTGATGTATGCCTTACAATCTGGCAAACCTTTATTTATCCTTTATTACCTTTATTACCTTTATTTTACCTTAATTTACCTTCATTTTAATGTTTATTAGGTGTTTTCAAATAAAAAGCCAGAGGTAAATGGTGTATATAAATTATAACATTTACAGCTCTATTTGTCATATAAGATTTTGCTTCTAGAACATTAGTAAATTAACTCGATAACATGCCGAAACTCAAAATGTCAGAGACGTCCTTTAAATCAAATTCTAAAAACGTCACAGGAGATCAATGTGGAGATCGGCTAACATTATTTTTGTCTTCCTAAATATTATTTCAGACCCATAAAGTGAACTGCTAAATAGCGATCACATCATTTTCTTTGTCATGGTCAGGTGTATATCAGCAAACTAATAATAAAGCTTGATAAAACCCTCACTCTTTGAGGTCAAAAAAGTATAGTTTATTGCTGAACTCATTTTATCAAGGTAAAATAACACAGAAATGGAATAAAAACACTTCAAAATCTCCTCCCGAAGCTTCAACGGTCTGCTTTTAGAAGCTGTCAACCACGATATGACACGCCCTGTTTTTATAGCATTAAATTACTGGCTAAAAACATACTGTTTACAAAAATGAAGATTTGCACCTATATCAGCGTGATAACCAGTGCCTTAATTGACCAGAACCATCTTTAGGGACATTTTATTGCAAATGTAATTATTTTACTTATTTAGGCTCAAGTCTCGTAACACGGAGGAGGCGGGCTTCTTGACATGTACTGCAGCCAGCCCCCAGGGGGCAATCTAACGGTCGAGAGCATCACTCAAAAGCAGGCGTGTGGCACACTTGGTCTGATCTTGTTACGTGACTCGTGGTGTGGCATTCTGTAAAGTTACATTTAAAGTTTGTCTGAAAAGAGATGGGTGCACCTGGCATGCACAACGTGCCACTCTGAAAATGTGCACGCGATCCATGCTCCTCCGTTAGAAATACTGGACTTGTACACTCAAACAACGCGATATGTGAACAGCCTATTTCACGGCAGCGTCACAAAAAGGTCTATGATCTATGCGTGGCAAAACAAATCTGTGAACACACACACAACTACTTCTGATATTTGGTCAAGCAGAACAGTGGAGCCTTACTTGAGTTTGACGGTGCGTGCTCACTCATGTCTGTTTTAGAGGCATGATAGAAAATAAAAGATCTAATTGTTTTTATTTTGAAATATGTTTCAGATTCACACTGTAAACATGTATTCAGTCTGTCTGTGACAAAATGATTACATTTGAATTGATTAAAATTGAAATCGGAATATTGTTCAAGAAAATCATGATAGGTTTCTTGTGCCAATATCGCACAGCCCTACTGGTCCTTAACAAAAATGTTGATTGCAGATGTCTGCCAGCTCATAAACCACCTAATAAAATAGTACTTGTGATTATATTTTGTTAACCTTGACTAAAGAAACTAATTTTAAATATGACTTTTACATTGTCCTACAAACAGACCATCACAGATCAGAAGTTCTACATCTTTCTTCCATTTTTTCATTCGGTTTGTTCAGCGTTAAGACATAAATACAGAAGAGACTAACCCCTCGGGTAGAATGGCTAAATTTGTTCATCTTAGCCGTAGCGTTATTAAACCGAAGGAGACACATGCAGGTCTGGCTACTGTCAGGTGTGGATTTACGGTCGGCCTACTCACATAAGCTTTTCTCCTAGTGATTAGATTAGAGATGTTAGGCTGAGTATGTGTGTGCAAGGCGCCATGTCTTTTCTCACTCTTATGACAAAATGAAAGCGTATAAAAGAACTTAATAAAATCAGCGGTGAAATACGGCCAGAGTGGGATCCGCTCTTCTACCTACAGTCAAAGGAAAGTTTTAAAGGAATGTACGGGGTTCAATACGAGCCATATCTATAGTTTCTGTGAAATACCATCAGCTCGCATTGGAAGTAATTTCAGCTCATCTCTCAGTCTGTGAAGTAGGAACAAACAAATGTCTGCCCACAGACTGCTATTGTATGTGTGAAACTGTCAATACAGTGACAAACTGTTTTTCCGAACTCTTGAAATAGGCTTAATTATTTCCTGTGACAGTAGATATTGTTATATAGTGTCATATAATATTGAATCTTGTTGACAGAGCTTACCTAGTCAAATTCGGCGTCAGGTAATTCGTTTCTCTCCACACACACACACACACACACACACACACACACACACACACACACACACACACACACACACACACACACACTGGTGAAGGACAATGACTCTGCTCCCTGAGGTGACCCTTTAACAGCCAGTCAGATTTGATGTTACGTTACGTAAAGCGGGATCTTTCAACTAATCAGGTTTGTTGTGGGAGGAGCATTTTAGCGAGTAGCCGCAGATTGAAAACCCTGAAAGAGTTCATTTCCGGCAAAGAAAGTGTGCTTTCTAGCATTTATATTTGAAGTCATTCTGAAATTGTTCATTTTACCTTAATATCTGATTAGTTTTTTTACATTATTAATATAATGTAATGTATAATAGGGTGGTGTGGGTAGTGCTGTTGTCTCACAGCAAGAAGGTTGCTGGTTCGAGCCTCGTCTGGGACAGTTGACACTTCTGTGTGGAGTTTCCCTGTTCTCTCTGTTTTCACATAGTTTACCTCCGGGTGCTCTGGTTTCCCCCACAGTCCAAAAACACATGCTATAAGGGAATTGGATAGGCTAAATTGTCCTTAGTGTATGTGTGTGAATGAGAGTGTATAGGTGTTTCCCAGTGATAAATTGCAGCTGGAAGGGCATCTGCTGTGTAAAACATATGCTGGATAAGTTGGCAGTTTATTCCGCTGTGGCGACCTCTGATTAATAAAGGGACTAGCCAAATAGAAAATGAATGAATGAATAATGTATAATAGGCCATTTAAAGCAAAGATTTGGCACTTATGGCAAAATGTAATCTGAATGTGACCCATAGGGGAAAATGGTAAATTTGGCCCAAATGACAGAGGACAAATGTGGGCCACAGTTGGCAAAAATGTAGCATAGTCATTTAAGGGTAATCTGGGTCTAAACCCAAAGTGGCTCACATGTGTAGGTGCAAATGTGGCCCAGTTATCTTAAGACATATGTGGGCCACTTTTGGCGAATATTCCCCACAGTAAGCTTTGGCTAATGCGGCTGTGAGCCTAAAGTGGTCCAGAGAAAATATGGCATATGTGGCTCAGTTATTTTAAAACATAGGGCCACTTTTGGCAAATATTCGGCACAGTAAACTCTAGCTAATGTGGCTTTGAACCTAAAGTGGCCCAGAGAAGATATGGCAAATGTGGACCTGTTATCTTAAAATAATTGTGGGCCACTTTAAGCAAATATTAGGCACAGTAAACTCTGGATAATGTGGCTGTGAACCTACAATGGCCCAGAGAAAATATGACAAATGTGGCCCAGTTATCTTAAGACATATCTGGGCCACTTTTGGCGAATATTCGGTACAGTAAACTCTGGCTAATGTGGCTGTTAGCCTATAGTGGCCCAGAGAAGATATGGCAAATGTGGCCCAGTTATCCTAAAACATATGTGGGCCACTTTTGGTGAATATTTGGCACAGTAAGCTCTGGCTAATGTGGCTTTAAACCCACAGAGGCCCAGAGAAGATATGGCAATTGTGGCCCAGTTATCTTAAAATAAATGTAGGCAACTTTTTGCAAATTTTAGGCACAGTAAGCTCTGGCTAATGTGGCTGTGGGCCTAAAATGGCCCAGAGAAGATATGGCAAATGTGGCCCAGTTTTCGGAGCAGTAAGAGGTCATAAAAGGGGTGTAACTATAGGGGTCAAACCATGGCTATTTGACATAGCAGATATAGGTGGTAATATACACTGTAAAACTTTTTAGTTTAAATTTACAGAATAATACTGGCAGCTGGGTTGTCAGCCACGTATTGTGTTTTTACAGTCCACTCCTGTAGTTTACATTCACAGTATATTACTGTTTAAAAACATTTTACACTGTGTTTTACAGCTCAAACCTTTAATATTAATTTATTTGGGCTGCTGTAACCGTAAAGAACTTTGTTTGGAGAGTTTATTCCTTACAGCAAACAAGCTGTACAAAAAAAAAAAAAAAAAAAAAAAACAGCAGGCAAGCGAAAAAAAAAAAAAAGACAATAAAATGTCAGGTGATGCAAATTTTGTTTTAAGTGAGGCACAACCTGTGATGAAATAATTCACTGATGTTAACCAAAGTTACCACTGCCTCATAATTATAAAGGTTTTAAAAAGTCTATGGTTTAACCTATGCTCACGGAGGCATCAATAATCAGTGTATGAACCTCTACAACAGTGACAATTAACAAATTGAACAAAACTCACAAACATCACATTCTTTTTTCAAATCACTTTCTTAACTGGAACATGAACTGATGCGGACCACCAGCCACCATTCCATTCAGTATGTTGTCCAGATGTAAGTGTAGGCCAGATCTGGGCCAATTAAAAGCAAATTGTGGCCCAGAATAGGGTCAGTTCTGGTTCGTTTGATTGAGTTCTGGCTGATATGTGCTATTGCTTTGGCAAATTTGTGGCCCAGATCTGAAAAACAGGAGCAGACCACCCTAGTGGTCATCATTCCATTTAGTATGTGGTAGGGTAGTACTGTAAGTGTCTGGTGTGGGCCAGAATAAAAGCAAGTAGCTGATAAATCGTTAAAAGAATAATTTTAAAATACCTACTCAAATGTATTATGCAGTTCAGTCAAAATATTTTAACAAAATTATCATGTAAGGGATTATAAATGACTGCTCTTCTGTTACAAATGAAGATTCTGACAAATTACTTACTCTTTACTTATTTCAAACATATATTAATTTCTTTCTTCTGTTAAACACAAAGTAATCTTTTTTTAAGTTGGAAACCTGTAACCACTGACATCCATAGTATTTATTTGATTACAGATTTTCATTTATTCATTCATTCATTTTTCTTTGACTTTGCTTTACTCATCAGGGGTCGCCACAGTGGAATGAACTGCCAACTCATCCAGTAAATCTTTTACACAGCGGATGCCCTTCCAGCTGCAACACAGTACTGGGAAACATCCATACACACTCATTCACACACACACACATACACACACACACACACACACACACACACACACACACACAAACACACACACACACACTCATACACTACAGCCAATTTAGTTCAGTGAATTCACCCCCACATTGCAAAATTTCTCTGGCCCAGATCTGGCCCACACAATCAGCTTTTGCTTGGCCCACATGCTGCATTGATTTATGGTACATGATTGGACCAAGTCTGGCTTCCATAAAAAGGCCAAACATGGACCATAGCTGGGCCAAGTCTCAGCCAAGTTAATAAGCCATAACTGGGCCTGAACTGGGCCAAAATTGTTGGTGTGTCACGCCTGTAATGAATTTGATTTTGCTTAATGGCCAATTTTTTTTTCTCGAAGCTACCTGATTGGTAATTTTTTTTTCTTTACTCAAAAATAATTGGAATATATTTTAAAAGTGAGTCAAGATAGGCCAAACTTGCATGGCCCACATATCAATTTTTAACATCTGGGTCAAATGCCACATTTGACATCTGGCCCAAGTCTTATGTGGAACCTCAAAGATGGTCCTCTTTGAGGACTCAGGCCATGTTTGGCTCACATGCGTTATGCCAGTGCCGAAAGAATGCCTGCTCTACCAGCTTTATGCCAAATCTGGGCCAGAAGAGCACCCGGAGGAAACCCACACCGACAGTGCTAACCACAGAGCTTCATGCCCTTACAGATTTTCAGCTATCTTTAAAATATATTCAAAGAAAGAAACTTATAAAGGTTTGAAACCACTTGAGGTTGAGTAAATAAATCAGTAAATTGTCTTTTTTGGGATGAAATATTGCTTTAAAATTTCCCAGAGATGGGTTGCGGCTGGAAGGGCATCCGCTGTGTAAAAACGTGCTGGATAAGTTGTCGTTTTATTCCTCTGTGGCGACCCCTGATTAATAAAGGGACTAAGCTGACAAGAAAATGAATGACTGAATGAATATTGCTTTAAATTGATGGACACTACAGTACAAGATAATTTTCTTCAGGTAGAACAAGACATCCTTGGAGGGGGCACATCTCTAAACATTCTCTGTCTGGGAGCACATGTAAAGCACTCCTCTTTTTCGAGCAAAAACTGGAAGAAAGCTCACAGTAATTTTATTCAGCAGCTTCCATTTGTCTCATTAAAAGTAAAACTGTGATTTTCCGCTGCTTGTGTTGCCTCAGCGAGCCAATGTTTACCTCAATTTCCAATTTAATATTGACAAGTACATGCTCACACACACGCGCACGTACGTTCTAACACAAACACGAATGCTCTGCCTGGCAGGTCTTCAAATTTCAGCAGCAAATTTCCACTTATCAAAACAGCCACAAGGGAACAGGGCAACAGATGCAAAGAGGAAGCAGTCCGAAACACTGGCTACTCGTTCCCAGCAGACCCTGTGTGAACAGACTACCGGAGAAGCCTGCTTTCACTCCATGCTGGTTTGCTCACCGCAGGAACTACTTACTGTTTAAGTGTCTCATGACATTTGTGGCCCTCCACGTCCTCACCGACCCAAACATCTTCATAATGGCATGAAGCTATCTGACCTCTAGGCCGTTTCCAGTTCATGTGACAGAACTCATAGACATTCTCCGGGGACTAAAAGTATATCATGCTGATTTAGTGGAACATCAAGGTCAGATGCTGTTTTTACTTCTAAACTCGCAAACTCTCCACAGATCAAAGTGTCAGCTAGTATCTTTTATATCGTCTGTTGTTGAAAAGTAAAATAAAATGTCTCCAGGGGAAAGGTTTATTACTCAGATGTTGCTATTTTATGCTTTGGGTGACTTAAGGGGTCTCCGTGCGTAAACAGGGGAAGGAACTAGTTAAGGAAATGGACTAAAAATAAATACAGCGTTTATTAAACACATTTCACATAATGGATGGTCCTTGGTCTCGTGTCATGATGATATGTATATTACATAATGGCCACACATTTTTGCAATTATGCTTTTACAAGCAAGTTTATGGTTGGGCCTTTGGGTATATTTTATATGACTCAAAAGCTTTTCTTTGACCCAGAGCTTAACATAACAGCCAACTTGTAAACCCAACCTTTTTGTGAGACAAAACTTGTACAGCATAAAAACACAATACCTAAGTTGAACCATTAAGATTATAAAAAAAAAAACTGTTATACAATATTTTGTAACTAGCAATTTTGAGATTTTAATGGAGATACAAATGTAATTGTGTATTGTAATTTGCACTGAACTCCTTCCTTTCACTTTACATTGTCCAACGGTCTCATCAGAAGCAAACAATTCGTATGAGATGACAAAAATGGAAGAAAATATTTGCCTAACTTTTAATCATAACCTTGACTGACGTAGAAAAAGAATATAAAACTGTGTTATATATTATCTGACTTCACAAAAGTCACCTCTAAAAATGACTTTTTTCTTTTGAATTAGGTGTTTGAAATCAAATTTAACTATGGCATTTATATTTTAATAGACACCTACACCTGTGAAAACGTTTATTGATGTAGGGATTTGTCCCCATTTGGCATGATTCAGTGTTATATTAAAAACAGTTTGTCTTTTAAAATGTTTTTTTTAAACATCCTATCAAAGGTTAAAATATGTCAGAGTTCAATCATTACAGAAAATTGTGATCCGCACTTATAGGAATATACAACACCAAATCAGAAAAGGTTGGGACTGTATGGACAACACAAATAAATTTAAAAAAAGTAGCGTTTGTACTTCATTGCAGGCAAAATGATCACAAAATATTTCATGCAGCAGCATCCAGGAAAGGTCTATTTTTTTAGGAGCAAAGATGGGGCAAGGAATGTCCGTTTGTAAACAAATAAGAAAGAATATTATTGAAAAGTTCAACCTTCCTGTCGTGTTTGGGTCAAATCTGACCTATTTACAACTTAAAACACTCATATTGTGTTTTACATCTGGTTGCCTCAAGGCCTTATGATATTCTCCACACTATGCATTTGAACATATAAAAGTGATGATCATCTCTTTCATTGAATTTTGAGTGTTTTAATTAACCTTGTTACACTTGTGGTGTTCCTGGTCAAAAGTGACCGCCATAGGAAATGAATGGATATCCAGACTATATTCATTCATCAGACAGAAAACATCTCCACACACACTACCCCAACTTGCTTGCTCGCTCGCTCACTCACTCACTCACTCACTCACTCACTCACTCACTCACTCACTTCAGAGTAAAAAATGTTTTTTGCAGGTACACATCTCTTTTACGTGCTTATGTGCTAATCCTCCAGCCTGATCTAACAAGGAAACATAACTATTTTATGTTTGTCAGTTTAGTGGCTAATTTATATGAGTTCACTCGTACAAAATTGTTCGATTTTTAAAAGGAGGTGTGGTACCCAATCCCACCCCTAAACCCAATCACCATTGTGGATAAGCAAAGTGTACAAAACTGTATAAATTAGATCCTACAAATTCATATGGATTAGCTACTTAACAAATAAGTTTTGAATTGCCATGAAAGTGTTGGATCCTCCAACATGAATCAACTTCCTGATAAAACAGTGTATCATATCTTCATACAGACTAGTTGTCTGTTATGTGAATCCATCTATGTGTGTCTTTTTTTCTTTCTTTCTTTCTTTCTTTCTTTCTTTCTTTCTTTCTTTCTTTCTTTCTTTCTTTCTTTCTTTCAATCTCCAATCAGCCAATCTCTGAGTCTAGCACGAGCACTTTTAGCTTAGCAACAATTATTTTATTATATTAGTCCGTTATTATCTCGTTTAAAAATGACCAAAGTATAACTAGTGCTAGTCCTGTGTCCATGCTCACCGTATATATCCTCAGTCACTATTGCCTATATTAGTACACTTGAAAGACTGAAAATTTGATCACTCAGAACACAGGAAAGGATAGCATTTTGTTTGTGATTTGCTGGTTGATAAATCATTTAGATGGATTAAAATGACAATTTATTTGGTCAGACCCGGTGATAGTTGATGTAGTTAGCTTTCTATTAGTTATGAAATTCCATTAGTAATGAAGTATTTTGATTTCTGTCATCTATTGTTCATTTTGTAATATATTTTCAGTGCCTATTTTTATTTTCATTGTAGTTATTTTATGTCTAACTCTATAAATTAATGTAAAACACTACTTTGAGACATTGTTAAACAATGTTGAATAAAAATTTGATGGAGAAAAAAGATTTTTGTGCTAATATAAGAGCAGTTAAAACAGATCGGTCAATTTTGTCCGGGAACACTAACGTAAAGGGTAGGACGTGAACACGACAGGAGGGTTAAAAACAATGTTTCTCAAAGAAATTTCACCTTCAAAAGTGCATAAAATAATTAATGGATTCAATTAATCTGGAGCAATTTCAGTGCGTAAAGCACAAAGACACAAGCTTAAGCTGAAGAACCGTGATCACCAATCCATCAGGCGGCTCTGCATCAAGAAACCTTATTTATCTACAAGCAATATTACCACATGTGCTCAGAACTACTTTGGCAAATCTTTTTTTACCACAATAAGTAGTTACATCCACAAATGTCAGTGAAAACTGTACTGTGCCAAAAGGAAGTCCTTTGTTAACAGTGTCCAGAAGCGCTGTCGACTTCTCTCGGCTCTGAGGCATCTGTGATGGAGTGAAAACATTTACCATTTACCAGGTGAATAAGTATTTCAGGTCTTTTGGGGGAGAAATGGACACCTTGTTCTCTAGACTAAAGAAAAAATGGATCATCCAGACCTTTACCAGCAACAAGTCCAAAAGCCTGGGTCTGTCATGGTATTGGGTTGTGTCATTGCCCTTGGTAAAGGTAACTTTCACTTCAGTGACGGCATCATTAATGATAAAAAAAGTACATAGAGTTTTAGGAGCACAATTTCTGTACACATAAAGTCCCGGCTGTGGAGGAAGAGGATACAGGTGTTTTACTGGCCTGTGTGCAGTCCCAGCCTGTCTTCAATAGAGAATCTGTGGTGCATTTTGGGGCAGACCCTGTACTACCTTAAGAATGGAAGACTTGTTTGCAGGAAGTATTGGACAAAATTTCACCTGAAACATTTCCTCACTTTGTGTCTTCAACCCTTAAAGGTCTAAAGTGTTGAGAAAAGTAATGTCAACATTACAAAGTGGTAAATGCTTTACTGTTCCAGTTTTTTTTTTTTTTAATATGTTGCAAAAACTAAAATTTGAATAATTTGATGTGTTTATTTTTTTTTAAATCACGAGGAACATTAAATAATGTTTTCTGTATTGTCTGCAATGAAAAACAAGTCAAAGTGTATTTCGAGACCCCTTCTTTCTTTTTTCTATTCGAGTTTTCCATACTTTCTCAACTTTTTCTGATTTAGGGTTGTACTTGTTTTGATGTTTTACTTTATTTATGTTCTCTTTTTTAGATGAATATAAAATAAAACATCAAAGTAATATTAGTGACGTGATTGCCAATCACTACTTTCTGTATTAACAATCTAACAAATCAACCTACCAAGAAAAAAAAAGTAAGTGATGCAAGAGCATGATGCAAATTACAATTAGTGAGCAGAATTCAACCATTATTCATAAAATCGATCAGGGGTGCATTTCCCAAATCCATCGTTAGCCAACTAAGGTCGCAAGTTCTGTCATTATAAACAGTTTGTTAATATGACGTTTCCCTAATCTGTTGCTATAATGAACATATAAAAACTGCGTCACAAACTTGAGGACTATACCTCCAGCACTACAAACTGCAAACTTGAGATACTAAACCTCTGGAGCTGTTAGAAACATAAAACATAGTTTCTGGCTGTTTTCTATTCCCACTTATCCCCCCTATGCCCTATTGGTTTAGAACATTCTAACATTCAAAGTTGGAATTATAAAAAAAAAAAAAAAAAGCAATAAGATCATCTCTCTTAGGTGTAATTTGCTTCCAAACCATTTTTACAGTTCAATTAATTTTAGCGATCTTCATGTTTACAATTGTGCTCCCTTTGCAGTGCAATTTGAAAACATAGATGTCATTTTGAACACAGCCTCATTGTGAAAGCTATAGGCGACTTATTATTTAACAGCGGAATTTTCTCCAAAAGCTTGTGAAAACAAAAAGCATATGTTAGTTCTTTTAATTAAGGTATCTGTATTGTATATGTTATGGGCCTGTTGTTTAGAACTTACTGCAGTGGTTTACATGTTTCAAATTGTAAAAGTAGACTTGTCAAAAAAATAAATACACAATATTCTTCTAATATTAATCATCATCATCATTAATATTATTAATAATATTATTAAAGTATGTTTTTCTCATTTCTCATAAATAATAAATATTCCATTTCATTTTTTTTATAAATAGCCTCATTATTTATTTATTTAGATGATTTATATGATATTAGAATACGTGTCAGCTTTTGTAAGTGATATGTTTTAGAATAGAATATGTAATGTTCAACTTCTCAATAATATTAGTAAAGCAAACATAGGCCCTATATGTGCCATTTACATATATTTCAGTTAGCATGAAAAGTGAGTGCATGTTTTTACCAAATCTAATATTGGATTTCTTTTTAAATGCGTGTGCGTGTAAAATAATATAATTTACACAAAACAATTATAGGGTTCTTCTCTAAAGCAGTAGATAGCCCATTCAGTTTAAAGCATCATTATGGGTGTTTTACATTATAACTAACGTGGTTCAAGCAATGGATCTGCAACAGAGAAACTACACGTTTTGGGAAACACTCGTCACTACATAGATCTTTTCCCAAACGATGCATCTTACTATGACAGTTCAGCCACGAGTTACGTTGTTGTTTGGGAAAGGCACCCCAGGATACGTTTGATTAATAAATAAGATGTATAATAGGATTGAAAATATGAATTCGGTTCACTGAGGTATGCATTTTTAATACACAAACTACAAAAAAAAAAACTATTGTCATTGTATAATTCGTACATCTCAAAGTATACACTGTTAACTGACTTGCATATTTCTTGAAGATTACATTATTTTGAGAGATAAAAATTCAGGTGATTATTAATTGCTCACTAATTGTTATCTCCATTTTAAATCATTGAGTTTGCAACTCAAAATTTGCACTGTTGACTGATTTACATAATTCTTTTAGTGAACTAAACCAACACAGCAAGTAAATAGCAATCAAATCATTAGTGAATTCCCTCTGTTGACCTCCGATTGCTGATTCTAACTTTCCAAAGAGATGCGTAATTTAGACATTTTTCTTTCCTATGGGATCACTCTCAAACTTTGCATGCTGAATTGAAATAATGGACCCCATTAGCATTCATCCTATGTCGTTAGTGTCCCCGCAGACTAATTTTATAAACTGCATTCTGCAATTAAACACTCGTTGTGTTGCATTTCTGCCATTTGTTTTTTCCTCAAATGCGCTCTGAGACTGCATCGCTCTGCTTAAAACACACACTCTTTGGTACACAGCTGCATTTCAGTGGCTTTAAGTGTATCGCTCATTTGTCAAACACAGATTGATTTCCCACAGGGTGGATTGCGAGGGGAAAAAGTAGGGTCTAGGAACCACGCTGGATGAGGCAAACAAATTCCTCCATTCCGCTTCCTCCCACTTCCCATCACTCTCTTTAATAAGATGTCTGCCTTTTTTGTTTGCCTGCTGTAGGAAAAGAGAGAAACTGCTATTGATTAACAGCGTTGCATGAAAAACACGCAGTGGGGTCCCTGCAGAAAGCACTCAGCTTCTCTTTAAGCTTGACCTTTTGAAGACTCGCAACTTTCTGCGTTCACTGGCGCTGTTTAAAAGTGGTACAGACATGAATCTATTGTACCTACGCAAACAAGAGAGCCATCATCCCAAGACAAGTCAGATAAGACAGAATCTGGAGACCAAGCCTTTTGGCTTTTTACTTTAGTGACGAAAGCAATTAAGTTTTACTTATTTGGCTACGTTGGGAAACATCCTGTTTGTCATTAAATTGAGGGAAGGCTGAACCCAAAGGGTGTATCTTTTAAAGTGATCTTTTCTGCAGCAGGGATTTGGGCTCTTTCATAGCTCTATGACTGACTTAATGCAAATGTTTATGTGAAGATCTTTCAGTAACACACAGTACCTTCTTTGCTTTTATTGCAATAAAGGAGGTCACACTTAGCCTGCTTATTTATGACTATTAGCAATTAATTTTCTATGTGGAAAACATGTAAACTCTGCACAGAAACATACTGCCTAAGGACTTGAACGAGCCATATTCTTGCTGTGAGGCAATAATGCTAACCACTGGGCCGCCCTGTCAAGGAAAAGGGAAGAGGAGTGGGGGTGGAAGGGGGGATTCTTTAAGACAAAAATGACTGAGGTAAGAAAAAGGAACAAAAACAATGGCAAAAGTATTGAAATAAAAAGCTTTTCGAACAGCACTAACTGAAAAAATATATATTGAATTTAAAACTGCTAGCATTTTAATGACTTGTGAAATTTTAGGTCCTAAAATTCGACATTACATCCAGGAACTGCAGGAAAAGCAATATATTGCAGATAGCAGATTTGATTACAGACAGCTTTTTTACTAGTAGGTGAAGATGGACCAATTTAAGACTTTTAAATCAGTAAATAGGTGAGGGAAAAAGCTAATAACAATACAAAAGTAGCTTTTAATATAAATATCAGTCTTGGACATTATAAGTAGGCTAATAAAAGGGTCATGAGTAGGCCTAAAATGAATATATGATGTTTTGGACATTTATATTTGCCCTAATGTAATGAAAGCCGGAGATCATGTAAACCTCATTCCTCAGATCTCAAGAAGCGATCCAGCGATTTTCGCCTCCTTGTTGAGCCTCTCCCAATCCGGTATTGCATATTCGCCCCTGCTTGGTAGACTGATATTAATGTTAAAGGTACTTTTGTGCTGTTATTAGCGTTTTTCCTCACCCATTTACTGGCTTAAAAATATTTAATTGGTATCTGCAATCTATTGCTTTTCCTGCAGTTCCTGGATGTAATGTTGTATTTTAACAGCCGAATTTGAACCACTGAATTGGTTCTGGAACTGAAATAAAATGAACTGTAAATGGTTTTTTGAATATTATACTTGGTATTTTTAACAGAACTAAATATTTTGGAGGCGACGCAGTGGGTAGCACGTTCGCCTCATCGTAAGAAGGTCGCTGGTTCGATCCTCGGCTCAGTTGGTGTTTCTGTGTGACGTTTGCATGTTCTCCCTGCGTTGGCGTGGGTTTCCCCCGGGTACTCTGGTTTCCCCCACAGTCCAAAGACATGCGGTACAGGTGAATTGGGTAGGCTAAATTGCCCATATTGTGTTTGTGGATGTTTCCCAGAGATGGGTTGCGGCTGGAAGGGCATCCGCTGCGTAAAAACTTGCTGGATAAGTTGGCGGTTCATTCCGCTGTGGCGACCCCGGATTAATAAAGGCACTAAGCTGACAAGAAAATGAATGAATGAATGAATATTTTGGAAGTAAAATCTGGAAGTTGAATAAGAACTATTGAATTAAAGTATAAAATTATTCTTTAAAGTGAAATACTCACAGCTTAAATAAAGAGCTATGTTAAATTCAGGACCTAAAATTACAAACCCCGGCAATTCAAGTTACTAAAATGCAAGCAGTTGATAATTCAATGTATATATTTTTCAGTTAGTGCTGTTTGAAAAGCTTTTTATTTCAATACTTTTGGCATTAATTTTGTTCCATATAAGAAACTCTCATTTTTTAGAGTGAGTTAACTTAGAAATCATCCAATTGGTGAATCATGCGTTGGCTAATGCGGGACCAGCCGTGGTCGATCATAAGCATGTGATCCTCTTGAAGTTAGTTTATAAATAAACTTCACTTAGACGGCAACTCTTGTGCAGGACAATTACAAACAGTAAAAGGGATAAAGTAGTTCCTTGAAGCTGAAAACATAGAAATAATGAAATGACCAGCCCACATTCCTGACCTATACCTGATTAAAAATATCTAGAAAGTCTTTGGTGATAAAGTTGTGGCTAAGAGACATGACTGTCAATGTCTGTTAGAGACTAGTAATGTCTGTTGAAGACTTGTGATCTCTGTGAGAGACTAGTAATGTCTTTGAGAAACTAGTGATGATTTTGAGAGACTAGTTATGAATGTTAGACACTAGTGATGATTTTGAGAGACTAGTTATGAATGTTAGAGACTAGTGATGTGTTTGAGAGACTAGTTATGACTTTTGGGGACTTGTGACATCTGTGGGAGACTAGTAAAGATTTTGAGAGACTAGTTATGACTGTTAAGAGACTAGTGATGATTTTGAGAGACTAGTTATGACTATTAGAGTCTAGTGATGTTTTTGAGACTAGTGATGTCTTTGAGAGACTAGTGATGATTTTGAGAGACTAGTGATGTTTTTGAGAGACTAGTTATAACTGTTAGAGACTAGTGATGTATGTGAGAGACTAGTAATGTCTTTGAGAGACTAGTGATGATTCTGAGAGACTAGTGATGATTTTGAGAGACTAGTTATGATTGTTAGAGACTAGTGATGTTTTTGAGAGACTAGTTATGACTGTTTGAGACTAGTGATGTATGTGACAGACTAGTTATGACTGTTAGAGACTAGTGACGGCTGTGAGAGACTAGTAATGTCGTTGAGAGACTATTGGTGCTTTTGAGAGACTAGTTATGTCTGTTAGAGACTAGTGATGTTTTTGAGAGACTAGTTATGACTGTTAAAAATTAGTGGTGATTTTGAGAGAGTATATATGACTGTTAGAGAGTAGTAATGTTTGTGAGAGACTAGTTAAGACTGTTAAAGAGTAGTGATGATTTTGAGAGACTAGTGATGTTTTTGAGAGACTAGTTATGACTGTTTAAAACTAGTGAAGATTTTGAGAGACTATATGTGACTGTTAGTGACTAGTGATGTTTTTGTGAGACTAGTTATAAATGTTAAGGTCTAGTGATTATTTTGAGAGACTAGTAATGTCTTTGAGAAACTATTGATGCTTTTAAGAGACTATATATGACTGTTAGAGACTAGTGATGTTTTTGTGAGACTAGTTATAACTGTTAAGGTCTAGTGATTATTTTGAGAGACTAGTAATGTCTTTGAGAAACTAGTGATGATTTTGAGAGACTAGTTATGAATGTTGGAGACTAGTGATGTTTTTGAGAGACTGGTTATAACTGTTAAGGTCTAGTGATTATTTTGAGAGACTAGTAATGTCTTTGAGAGACTATTTATGCTTTTGAGAGACTAGTTATGACTGTTGGAGACCAGTGATGTTTTTGAGAGACTAGTTATGACTGTTAAAAACTAGTGGTGATTTTGAGAGACTATATATGACTGTTAGAGACTAGTGATGTATGTGAGAGACTAGTAATGTATGTGAGAGACTAGTGATGATTTTGAGAGACTAGTTAAGACTGTTAAAGACTAGTGATGATTTTGAGAGACTAGTAATGTTTTTGAGAGACCAGTTATGACTGTTTAAAATGAGTGATGATTTTGAAAGAATACATATGATGGTTAGAGACTAGTGATGTTTTTGAGAGACTGGTTATAACTGTTAAGGTCTAGTGATGACTTTGAGAGACTAGTTATGACTGTTTGAGACTAGTGATGATTTTAAGAGACTAGTTATGACGGTTAAAGACTACTGATGTTTTTGAGAGACTAGTAATGTCTTTGAGAGACGAGTTATGACTTTTAGAGACTAGTGACGTCTGTGAGAGACTAGTTATGTCTTTGAGAGACTAGTGATGATTTTGAGAGACAAGTTATGACTGTTAGAGACTTGTGACGGCTGTAAGAGACTAGTAATGTCTTTGAGAGACTAGTGATGATTTTGAGAGACTAGTTATGACTGTTAGAGACTAGTGACATCTGTGAGAGAGTATGACTGTTACTGTCTTTTTATGACTATTAGAGACTAGTGATGTCCTGTTAGAGACTACAGATGACCTGTGAGAGACTAGTGATGTTTTGTGAGAGACTAGTGATGTCCAGATTCATTAAAGCCAATCAAAGCCAGATGCTGATGATTTTTTATACATTTTTGACTGCAATTATTTTTAGAAATTTAATTTATTTCATTTTCCTTCACCTTAGTCCCTTACACTCTCACATTTACACACACTCATACACTACGACCGATTTTGTTTATCCAATTTACTTATAGCGCATGTCTTTG
Source organism: Danio rerio (assembly GCF_052040795.2). NCBI lineage: Eukaryota > Metazoa > Chordata > Actinopteri > Cypriniformes > Danionidae > Danio > Danio rerio. The sequence continues at coordinate 32,399,247 of NC_141042.1, forward strand.
GTCTTTGGACCAGAGGAAACCCACGCAAACACGGGAAGAACATGCAAACTCCGGGACTCAAACCAGCGACCTTCTTGCTGTGAGGCAACAGTGCTAATCATTGAGCCAACAACATGCCGCTCTTACTTTCAGAAATATCAAACATCTATAATCTTATTTTGTGCTACAATCATAGCTGTTTCCAATTAATACAGGGATTGCCTCGGTTTAGCCCCATCTAAAATTCAACAACCATAAATCTAATTTACCCACACCTGCAGATCAGTCTAAAACTTCCAAATGAGATGGCATCTGGAGACCAAGCGTTCTGGCTCTTGCTTCTGTCTTTTGGTTCAGTCATCTGAGGTAGTGTTCGGTACAAATAAAGTTTATCATGCAGCGCAACATATGGCAGCTCACAAAAGCCATGATGTGATGGATATTTTCTCAAACATTTCGTCTCGAATGCCTCCTGTTTAAGCTTGGATTATGGGGCTTGGAGGCCCCGGGGCACCAGCCTCTTGAAAGGCCCCCGCTTGCTGTCATAATTCCACGTAGGCTTTGTAGAGTTCATTACCCGAGATGAGATTTTTGTTTGTTTTCACAATCGACTGCAATCAAAACAGAGTCACAAATGCTGTCAATAGAGTTTATTTTGAACCCAGAAATTCGTCTGTGTAAGCCACTTTAAAGGTAGAGTAGAAGAAAAGCAAAAATATCAAATTAAAAATATATTTATGATACCACAAATGTGAGTTTTTAAATATAAATTATATTAAATTATTCAATATTAATTCTTATTCTAATTATCTGTTCATTATATTGTAAATATATATGCATTAAAACACAAATAAATCCAAAGTATAGTTTTTAAGATGTTACTATACTACACTGTAAAACCCAACAGTCAACTTTATCAAATGAAATGAGCGTAGTAACTCAAAATTTACTGAAAGTTTATGTATGACTAGATATTTTTCAAGACGCTTCTATACAGCTTAAAGTGACATTTAAAGGCTTAATTAGGTTAATTAGGTTAACTAAGCAGGATAGGGTAATTAGACAAGTTATTATATAACGATGGTTTGTTCTGTAGACTATTGAAAAAAATTAGCCTAGAGGCTAATAATTTGTCCTTGAAATGATTTAAAAAGTTAAAATCTGCTTTTGTTCTAGTCGAAATAAAACAAATAAGACTTTCTTCAGAAGAAAAAATATGGTCAGACATACTGTGGAAATTTCTTTGCTTCGTTAACCATAATTTGGAAAATATTTTTAAAAAGAAAAAAAAAATCAAAGGGGGGTTATTTCTGACTTAAACTGTATGTGCTGTGAATATGTACAATTCGAGATGAATTAGGGCAACAGGGTTCTGGTGTACAATTGTAAATGTGCAAATATTAAATATTGCAGTGATTATGGGGAGTATAAGTTATATGGAGGGTGTGGGGGTGTATGAGGTAGGCAAAAAGAGTTCAGTGGGGGGCAGAGTTCAAAAGGGAGACAGTTCTGGGGGAAAAGCTGTGCTGGTTTTCGAGAGATCCTGAAGCACCTATTACTGTTTATTAATGTTGAATAATTAAAATTGATAAATTAATACTGATATCATACTGGCAAATTATTTTAAATTCAGTTAAATAGATTTTAAATAAGCACCTATGACATTAAGTGTAGAGACTTCAGATAGACTATTTATTTATTGTTTGTCAAATGTAACAGGTTTTCATTATTTAAAAGACACAATAGTCAGTGACTTGTCCAGCTATTGACTATTGTAGCTTGTTCATTACAGGACCAAAACAATGAACATATTGTCTTTATTTCATTTTACATTTCTACACGCTTCACAGCCTCAATCCAAAGACTCTTGACAAACAATTAAATAAAGCTGGCAGCGGTTGTTCTCAGTCCTCACCTGCGCTGAGGTAATTAACTGTCAAGTTTTTTATTTATATATTTATTTGTTTTTCCTCACGAAGTTGACCATTACCTTCCTCCCTCTCATTCACACTTTTGAAGAGACGATCGTCAGGGTTTTTCTCCCACTGAGTGTCCGTCACCGCGCGGTCATCTACCGGTCTCCCACTCACACTTCACGACCCCCGGTAATTAATTCCACGCACAGATCACTTCATGTCAAATACTACCGTAAGTGTGGGTGGTAATGCACTGCAGTATCTTATCTGTAAATCTGCCGCTTAATGGGACAGTTCACCAGTGAAAATACTCAATATTCACGCTCCCTCAAGGGGTTCCTTTCTTCTGTTGAAATCAAAAGGAGTAAAGAAAGCTGAAAATCTGTAGCTATTAATTAATATAGGAGAAAACAGATATGGAAGTCAGATATGGAAATGTTTTTCCAAAATAACTTCTTTTGTGTTTAACAGAATGAAAAAAAAAATTTACACATAAAAGTTTGATACATGTAAATGGTGATTAAATAATGAAAGGATTTTCATTTTGGGTGAACTGTGAAGTAAAGTTAGTTTTATATTCGCATATTTGGAGTTCTTTCCTAACCCTGGTGCACTGTTCAAATTTACTACCCTTTTGTTATGTCGGGGATGAAATTAATTACTGAATTAAACTGCTATAAAAATGCATTAAAAAAAAAAAAAATATATATATATATATATATATATATATATATATATATATATATATATATATATATATATATATATATATGTGTGTGTGTGTGTGTGTGTGTGTGTGTGTGTGTATGTATGTATATATATATATATATATATATATATATATATATATATATATATATATATATATATATATATATATATATATATATATATATATATATGTGTGTGTGTGTGTGTGTGTACATTATTATCTTTTATCAAATTCTTGGACATGTGAACGATTAGTAACAACTTTGGCTTTGATGCATTGTTAGATTTTCCATTATAACCACAGCCTTGTTTTTATTTATTTGTAGTTTTGAGAGCTGAGATGCATATTTTGATTTTCTCCGACACATCAAGGTAAGTGGGCAAAGGTCACTCTCACACTCACAGACACACACACGCATATTTAATTTGCTTTTATAAAATCCAGAAACTAATCTTTTGTTTTGCACAGGCCTATCTAAGGGGTTAATGGTGCCAACTGACCAACAGTAAAAACTACAAATTGTACCTCTTCCCAACAAGGATAGCCACCAACAATCAAAACTGCATGATTATGTGGTGACATGGTTTTGCAATAAAATAAAATGTAATCATGGAACAAAAACAGCCACCAACAGAAAATAAGGGAGAGAAAAAAAGACAATGCAAAACAATGCATCTCCAAGATCTGTCATGGTACTTTTCCAAAGTTTCCATACATGAAGAAAATTGTAAGTTTTTCTACAGAAATTATTTTACACCTGTTCATCTGCATAAAATGTTCCTAGCCTGTTCCGACCTCTGTTCTAAATGCAAAACTTGTAAGCGCACATTTTTCATGTATTTTGGTCTTGTGTTCACATCTAATTGTTTTGGAGATGGGGTTCATTCTGCAATCTTTAGGAGATAATTGGAAAACGTTTTATTTTCTCCCCCTCACTTTTTTGTTGAATGACCTTTTTGACTCAAACCACAGTTTACAACTCTTACATGTCTGCCCAAGAAATGTATATCATTAAAATGGTCTCCTTCTATTATATGCATGTGGATTTCTCAGTTGTCAGTTTTTCTTCCTTTGGAAAATTTAACTTCAATCTCAACCACAAACAGGACAAATTCAAGAACTTTTGAGAACCTCTTCAATCCTTTCTACATAAACTCTGAAATTTTTATTTTAAGAGAACACTTTTGTTTTATTTTGAATTTTTATTATTATTATTAGACTTACATTTGTAAATTTTTATTTAATTTGCAGCGCTTGGGGATGGTTTGCTGTTTGTATTATTTGAAAGTCCTTAGTAATAATAATAAAAAAAAAAAAACAGACCGAATTTTCTAACTTTACCTCAGTCTCCCTTTAATGCATGTTAAGTTCCTAAAGGATCCAGAAGTGACAGGTCCGAGCTTATTTTTAACTTCGTAATTATCACCCGCTGTCTTGACGACTTAACGATGATCATCATGAGGTGGAATTATCATGATCCATCATAATTATGAAGGTCTCAGTACATTTTCTCCTGTGCATAAATGTATTGCTGCACCGCTGGAGAATAAACCAGTGTTTTAGACTATTTGTTAAATGCTGGCCTGAGTTTGGTCTAGAGCAGGGGTGTCAAACTCAATTCCTGGAGGGCCGAAGCTCTGCACAGTTTAGTTCCAACCCTGCTCCAACACACTTACCTGTAGGTTTCAAACAAGCCTGAAGGACTCAATTAGTTTGATCAGGTGTGTTTAATTAGGGTTGGAACTAAACTGTGCAGAGCTGCGGCCCTTTTGGAACTGAGTTTGACACCTGTGGTCTAGAGGGTGAAAAATAATTTAAATAATCCCAGCAAAGCAAACAGGGCCATAAAATTAAGCAGATTTCTGAGGTTAACTCTCGACTGATATATTAAAGTCAAATTGTACTGAGACAAGAAAAATAATTGAAGTTGACAAGATAATCACTGATGGATAACAGCCTTTTCCCCAGTTTGTTTATTATATGTTAAAAACTCCAGGGGTTTGGGAAGTTACATGTGATTATCAGAAATTCTATTAATTAGAAAGTTAATGAAATATAGAGACCAACAGTGCTTCAATCATTTTATTCCCAGCAAACACAGAATGTTCTCCTAATGTTCCCAGATGGTTTCCATTTGGTGATTTATTTGGGAACTAAGAAAGGAGGCTTCAAAAATATGACCAAACAAGCTTGTTTTTTTTTTTTGGTAAGAGAGAATGTTTCAAAAATGTTATCCTAACCAGAAGGAATGTTCAGTTCTTTATATAGGTAAATGCACATGTAGTGCTCTGAGGTTAATATATATTGTCGAACCCCTCTATGTTTACATTAATTACACTCAAAAACAGCACAGAAAAGTCACAGTACATAGAGCAGTAAAATATTGTTAGCTCCATCCACTTTCATAAACTATATGAAATTATGTGATAGTTAATCCAGGGTTCTTCCCACTCTTAGACAAATGAGAAAATCCTTGATATTTCCATTACTTCATTGACATTTAGAATATCTATGGCATTTAATGAGGAAAAAAAACAAGCTAAAATAAAACAATTGTTCTTGTCTAAGAGGATGATTCTTGGCCAGAATAAACAGTACAATCAGTTAAAGATCTGGGCTGGCTATCCCAAACTACTGTGTTGTTATACTTTATTATATGGATCTTACATGGAATATTTGATTCTGATTGATTACAATACATACCATCTTTCTCATTCCAACTTCTGAAACGGGCTCATCTGGGTACTACGAATAACTTGACCATTAATGAATATATTTAGTAACAATGTTAAGAATGTTAGTTTTTAAAGTCTGATGATTCCATTACTTCGTTGACATTTAGAATTTCTATGGCGTTTAATGAGGAAAAAAAAAAACAAGCTGTTGTGTTTCGTATGATATTAAAATGGTTTGACCTTGAATATCATTTCTATTAATTTCATATCTATTATGAGAGCAACAATGGATAATTTACCCTTTTTTAAAGTAAAAAGAAACAAGAGCCCTAGTCTTTGAAGTTGTCATTTTGTAGCCAAAATGTGAATTTTCCTAAGATATTTTCTTTATTTTAACATGTAAGTGACTGCCATCTGACAAGCAGGAAAGGAATATTATGGTGTTAAAATTAACCTGACCATTACATTTCAATGTGTGTCAAACTACATGATGCAAAAAATATTGATGCTGTATAGAAATTACATTTAGATTAATGGAAACTAAAATTTAAAGCAATAAAAACAAAAATCCCTGATATTCCATGACTTGGGCCAAGAAAAAATATATAAAATTCCCTGACTTTCAGTGTCTGGAATAAACCTACATTTCCATGACATTCTATTACCCGCAACCCTGTTATTCTCCCTTAATATTCTTTCATTCAATTTCCTTCAGCTTAATTCCTTTATTTATCAGGGGTCGCCACAGTGGAATGTACCACCAACTAATCCAACATATATATATATATATATATATATATATATATATATATATATATATATATATATATATATATATATATATATATATATATATATATATTTTTTTTTTTTTTTTTTTTTTTTACAAAGTGAATGCCTTTCCAGCTGCAACCCAGTACTAGGAAACCTTTACACACTCACATTTACACACATACACTACAATCAATTTAGTTTATTCAATTTACCCTAAATATTAATATATTACTGTATTATATGTTTTCTAAAAACAATCAAATTTAAGTTTATATGAATAGTCTGTGTATTCGACTTGTCTTCTTCTGTTGAACATAAGATATTTTGAAGAATGTTGAAAACTTATTCTCGTTGATTTCCATTACTTTTTCCTAATATGATGTCAATGGCGTTTCAACATTCTTCAATATATATTCATTTGTGTTCAATGGAAAAAAAGTAAAATATTCAATTTGCATTTTTAATTTATCTCTGTGTTACTGGCATGCTTGATTTATGGCTTGCATTAATTTTAACAATTTGATTTTTATTTATTTTTTTAATAATCAAGGGAAAATACTTCCAGAAGCAGGGCTGCTCAAAGGGGGCATTTGTACTAACGAGCTCTATTATCTCTCACAAATGCATGTAATTGATTTAAATGAACTGTGATTGATCAATTTGCATGTCAGTGAAACCATTGTTCTTGTCTAAGAGGATGATTCTTGGCCTGAATAAACAGTACAATCAGTTAAAGATCTGGCTACCAAACTATTATGTCCTTCTATTTTATTACATACAGTAGACCCCTGGACTATTTGATTTTGATTGAAAACAATACAAGCCATCTTATTCCCAGGTAACAACTTCTGAAACTAATAACACTCAACCGGGTACGACGAATAACCTGACCATTACTGACAGGCACGTGCACACATAGGGCTCAACCTGTGCAGTGCACATGCCCTTTTTAGTCTTGGATAGAATGTGCCCTTCCAAAAAGATCAAAAGTGCCCCCGCGACGCGGCACACCTTCGGTCCCGCCCTTCAGTAGGCGCGCGACAACACCGCTCTTGAGTACGCGCGCAACAACACAGCTGATCAGTACGCGCGCGACAACACAGCTGATCAGTACGCGCGCATCTTCACTACGCGCGCATCTTCAGCTCTTCAGTACGCGCGCATCCACCAACAACCCCCCCCCACCCCCCACCATTCATAATCAGTAACAATGTTCAGAATGTTAGCCACCATCTTGGGACTGAAAGATAATATAAGTAGGTTAGTAGGGTAGGTAGAAAGAACAACTGGCTGGATGTACATTATCCCTATCTGAAATACTTGATTCTGATTGGTCAGTCGCTACATTCACAATTCAATCACCCTATCACTAAATAATTGGTTGGTTAGCGTATACTCCATTCAGCCTATTTCATTTCGATCAGCTTTGCCTTTATTTAAAGAATTAATAAGCTATTATGGCTCAGAACAAAATTTTTTGTCCAATATTTACATTTTGTGTCAAGTAGTCATGTAATAAGTGGGATAAAATACATATAAGGACGGCACGATGGCTCAGTGGTTAGCACTGTTGCTTCACAGCAAAAAGGTTGCTGGTTTGAGTCCCAGCTGGGCCAGTTGGCATTTCTGTGTAGATTTTGCATGTTCTCCCCTTGTTCGTATGCGTTTCCTCCAAGTGCTCCGGTTTCCCCCAAAGTCCAAAGACATGCGCTAGAAGTAAACTGAATAAACTTAATTGGCCATAGTGTATGTGTGTGTGTGAGATTGAGTGTGTATGGGTGTTTCTCAGTACTAGGTTGCGACTAGAAGGGCATCTGCTGCATAAAACATACGCTGAAATAGTTGGCGGTTCATTCCGCTGTGGTGACCCCTAATAAATCAGGGACTAAGCCGGAGGAAAATGAATGAAAATACATCCAGGTGATTGTTTTTGCAAGAAAAAAACCTCCAGTCTTGTACATAAAACTGGCAGGCTTTATTCTGTGATAACAACCACCTGCATAATATACTTTATCACTTACATAAGGGTGTATATTTTAAATATTTTTTCCAGTCAACATTTACAAATACACTTAGCATTACTGTAAGCACACTTTTGTCAACATGCTTTCAGCTCTTTCAGTTAATTTTACTGACTCAGACCTTTGAGTCTCATTTAGCGAGGTGAACGAATCTTTTTTTGAGTCATTTTGTTCATTTTGCCAAAAACATCATTAAAATGAGTTGCTTTCAAACTCATCTACAACTACACTAAACGTTGATCACACTACAAACAAGTCATAATATCATATAAGCCTAATCAATGGACAATGAAGTCTGAGCCGAAAGGAGCCATGATTTAATCACATTTCCACTGTTTAGATTTTTGAGTTGTTCGTTAATCACGTGAAAGAGAGATGACTCAAGCCCGAGGATTCGAGAATTGAACGAATCAAATATTTTTCCACCTGTAAATGCGTATGATTGGCTTCTGTCTTTCACGCGATGAACGAATGACTCAAGCCTGAGGACTCGAGAATTGAACGAATCAAATATTTTTCCACCTCTAAAAGCATATGATTGGCTTCTGTCTTTCCTGTTATAAACAAACGATTTAAACCGAGGACTTTGGAGAAGAACAGATAAAAAAAAAATTTCCGGCTCTAACTACATAAGATTGGCTTCTGCCTTTCACGAGATGAACGAATGACTCAAACGCAATATAACGCAATATAAGTCTTGAAAAAGAAACTAAGTTTCTACTCCACTTGCACAAATGTGCGCATACGTGAATGAACGAATCACTCCCTGAGAGGACTCATCGTTCTTGAGTTATACAAAAGAACATCCCATCTCTATCCTGCTCCAGGAAAGTTTCTAGTGGATCAGCTTGGTCAGGGTTAGTGCTTAATTTCACAGGACAGTGGCCCAGGTTTGGACACCCCTGATTTGACACAGTCTAGGATAGATTTTATTATTCCAGAAGTGAAGCCTTTACGCCACGTTCTCCAAATCTGCAGTTTCTTTCTAGAATAATAACAGACCAAAGAAAGCCTCCTCACTTTTTATTTTCAGAGTGATTTCTCTCTTTGTTGAAAATACATTTAGTTTTTCAGACCTCAGTGGTTAAACATGTTGAGAGCACAACCAGCACAACCAGAAAAAAAAGCCAATATATCGAAGTGAGTCATACATCATGATTAGGTTTTTAGATATGGCAATAATGCACAGTGACGGGTAGTTTGTAGATGTCATTCAAGACCTTTGTTTTGAATCATTTAACTTGGTCACACAAAAATTGGACCAGACACTCATTCCATCTCACTCCAACTGGGTTTCACAGGCCTCCCGAGGGAAGACAAAAGAGCCCGACCTCACCTTGACCTGTGTCATCAGTCATTTGATATCATGCTGAATATTCAACTCAGTTTTGTTGTGCGTTTCTGCCATTTCGGCAGCTAAACCAGCGGCCCGTTTGACACATGGTTTATTAGTTGCAGGCTGTAACCATCACTGTGATGTTGTGGTACTAAAGATCCATCCATTATATCTAGGATGACAAGCATAATCTACAATTGAAGCCGGAGAAATTTGTTGTGACACCGGCCTGTCGGGTTCCAGTCAGACGAGCTCAACATCGTTTCACTTAATGGTCCACAGCAAGATTTTAAATGAACCATTACTGGCAGGGATAGAAAAGACAATTTGTCCAACGAACAATATCAACACCTTCACAATTAATTATACAACATGTCAGGGGAATAAACAGGCCCTGTGAGAAGACATCGACATGCACGTTGAAGCGCAGTTGGACAGTTTTGCAGCACGATATTAAGTTTGAAGGCCAAACCAACAATCAGTTCTTACTCATTTGGCACTGTTTCTTCTTCAAAAGTTTCTTTTGTCTTTAGTTTTTCACATTTTGAATGACATCCAGCGTGGTTTGAGATGCATTGTCTTCGTAGATTTCCACGCTGACAGATGATAAAACCACACCACAGTAAAACTACACCACACACTGTATATCAAAACGCCACAACACACCTCTGAAATGGACAGATCTGCCACATATTGTGCTGTAATTGCATAATCATGCATCGTTGCATTTGTACAAAGAATGTGAAAGTCTTTTTTTATTTTTAGCCCCGCTTGGACTTGTTGTATAATTACACACAACATGTTGGCTTACTGTAAACAAGTGCTTCCCGTAAACTGCAGGTGATATATTACATTTGATAGAGAAACGGACAACACAGCAGCCCGTTCACACCACTCTCCTCTTATCTCTCCGGCAGAGGATCTTTTTAAAGGATCTTCGGAAGTCGTTATTGAAGATAGTGTATATAATGGGATTGAGGGAGCTGTTGCAGTAGCCGAACCAGAAGAAGAACTTAAAAAGTGTTTCAGGCACACAGCAGTCACAAAACGCTGTGAATGTGTAGGTAAAGAAGAACGGGAACCAACAAATGACGAACACGCCTATGACCACCGCCAGAACAAATGTGAACCGCTTCTCTCGGTTTTGACGGCCCTTCCATCTGCTTGCTTTGGTAGTCTGGCAGGCCTCGGTTTTGTCTCCATCGCCTGGTTTGATTTGGCTCAACTTGGTCTTTCCTTTTGAGCTTTTCTTCTTGAGGGAGCAAGGATTGGAGACCTTGTGGTCTGAGGAGGAGGATTCCTCCATGTCCACACCATTTATTTCATCCTTGTCGTCCGGTTCTGCATTCTGAATTCCATTGAGCTTCTCATGCGGGTCGTTTTCCTTCTTCCCCACTTCGTTTTTCCTGTGGTCCCCAGGAGGTGCTCTAGTTCTCTTCTTGGCGATTTGATAGATCCGGATGTAGACGAGGACCATGATGATGCAAGGCAGGAAAAACGAGCCAATGCAAGATGAGACTATGTACCATTTTTCCTTATTGATATCACAGATATCCCCCTCAGATTTCTTCATTGTTATAAGAGGGGGGCAGGAGATCACGGCGGCGATGATCCAAACGATAAAAATGATACGCTTAATACGTTGCGGTGTTCGCTTCAGGTTGTACTCGATGGCTTGCGTAATTGACCAGTACCTGTCCAGACTGATGGCGCACAGGTGAGTAATTGAAGCTGTGCAGAAAAGAACGTCCAAGGCCAGGTAGATTTCACACCAAACTCCCCCAAATGTCCACATACCCATCAGCTCATTCGCCAATGAGAACGGCATCACCAGAGTGGCCACCAGTATGTCAGCTGAGGCCAGCGAGACCAGAAAGAGGTTCTGGGGAGCCCGGAGTGCTCGGCTCGTGAACACGGCGATGATCACCAGGACATTGCCGAAGATGATGAGGAGGATGAGGAGCCCCACTGCAACGCTCAGTGGTAGGGCCACCAGCAGGGTGTACTCCTTTGTTGCATTGGTCCCATTGGTTGCATTGGCCCCACAAATCATAGCTGACAGTTACAGTCTCTTCTCCACACGAGTGAAATTATGTTTTCGGTTGATGACACTTCACTTTTTCCATATTACTGACAAACAGAGACGATTCTAATCATTCTGACATCTAAAAAGAAATTGGAAAATGTATTATTAGATGAAACAAGATGAAATGTGTACTGTATGTTTATTGTGTATATATAGGCTACAACAATAATAAACAAGTAAAAAATTTAAATATATATTAAACAAATGTATTAACATATATTTTGCATTATATATAAACATGTTTTTATCAAGTTTATACATAACATACACAGTACACACAACATACAGATGCAAACTTTTATTTTACATCCAATTGATTGTAATTAAACAAAACAATTACACTAATTTCAAACATTTAAATAAATATGGTAAAACTATACATTTGTTTCTCACTCTTATATAAAACACCACAAAATTACACAACCAAAAAAAAAGTAAGACAGGGATGTACCTTACCTTAATGAAATAAGCCTGAAGCTTTCCACAAACTTATTAAGGCATCTAAGAAACGTCCCTCGGAGTGCAACTTCTCTGTTTAAAGTCGCTCAGCATGAGAAAAACTGCATGGTTAATCTCTCGCATCTCGTCGATGGAGCGTGTGAAGACCGCGCATCATCATCATCAGCGCTCGACTCGGCTGTGCGCGCGCAGGATCTGCCGTGAGCGCGCACAGCTAATAGAGGCGTGATCACATTAGCTTGCCGTGAGCGCGCTGGAGTGTGTGTGTGTGTTGTGGGAGACGCGCACAGGAGATTATAATAATGACTATTCTGAGCCACGCCCACTTTCTCTTAACTCCAGCCTCCGATTGACGTTGCTAAGCAGCAGCCTTGAGAGGCTCTGTGAAAACGCCAAAAAATTAATAAATAAATAACTTTTTGTATGTTTCTGAGTGGTTTAAACCAATAAAAACGTGTATTTGTTCTATATTTTACTTGGAGAAGACAATATAACTAGTCTAAGCGTTTCGTTTTTATCTATAGTTACACAAATGAATGAATTGTTTATAATGGTAGTTTATGATTATTGAATAAATATAGGCAGTTGACACACTCAGGAGAATTTTACCCTAAACAGTACACGAATACTTACCTGATGAGACATTTTGAGCAGACAAATTTCACTCAGTGATTTCCATGACGTTTCCAAAAGCTAGAAACCAAACATTTTACAATTCCCTCACAGTTCCAAGCTTTCTGTGACCGTGGGAACTCTACTAATATCCAAAAACATCACTCCAAAGTGTTTTTTTTTCCAAGTAGCAGGCTAAGAGACGAATGAGTTAATAGGTAAACAATGCAAAAAAAAGAAGCGCGCGCTGACTCTTTCAGGGAGACGCGCACGAGAGCGAGCAGCGATGAAACAGCGACACCTACCGGAAATACACTCAACCAATATAATTATCTGCAAGTAAATGAGGGAAAAACTGTTGTGAACACAAATGCTACAAAATAGTTTTATATCTAAGCTTCATTAAAGTGTTCATTACTTGTCTATATTACAGCTGAGTATATTTTCGACCACATCAATAGTACTTTACATACATGCAGTACAATTTCAGATGATTTAACTACACTACCAGTTAGACAATTAAAATGTTTACACAGAGAAAAAGAGATCTGTCTACAAATCATTTATGCGGTTAGATAATAATGTTATGTTTATGAGATTTTCATGGCACATAGATAAATGAATAATGATGCATGTAAATAGACATATATAAACAGGTAGCAGTGCGAACACCAAGCAGAAAAAAAAGCATTCGCTGGTGAGGTAGGTTGAGGCTGCTGGTTTAAGCTGGTCATGTACTGGTGCAGCAAATAACCAGCAGCTGTGCTAAAAAAGCAACCTAAATATGGAAGACAGACAGATTGAAAAAAAGATGAATATAAGGTCAAAAGAATGGACAGATAGATAGATAGATAGATAGATAGATAGATAGATAGATAGACGGATAGATAGATAGACGGATAGATAGATAGACGGATAGATAGATAGACAGACTGATAGATGGATGGATGGACGGACGGACAGATAGATAGATTTACAGATAGATATACGGATGGATGGATGGATGGATGGATGGATGAACAGACACAGATAGATATATACGGATAGATAGACAGACAGACGGACAGACAGATAGAAAGATATACGGATGGATGGATGGACGGACACATATAGATAGATAGATAGATAGATAGATAGATAGACAGACAGACAGACAGACAGACAGACAGACAGACAGAGATAGATAGATAGATAGATAGAAAGATAGATAGATAGATATACGGATGGATGGATGGAGAGACAGACAGATAGATATACGGATGGATGGATAGATAAATGGGAAGACAGATTTAAACTATGATAGAGACAGAAAAACACCAAGTGAGCTTTGACAGTTTATACCCTGAATTACCCAATTAATTAATCTGAATTGTTTATTTAAATGTCTTGACTGAATCATTAATCTCGATTTGAATCATTTGTTGCAGATGGAAGGGCAAATGCTACATAAAACATATGTCAGAGTAATTGGCAGTTCATTCCGCTGTGGCAACCCTAATAAATAAGGGATAAGCTAAAAGATTGTGAGTGAGTCGTTTGAAATGAATGAGGTTGAGAGAGGAGCACATTTGACATTCGTAAGGCAGTCAAATGAACATTTATTTGAAGAATGCTTATCAAAGCAAAGATTTGATCTGATGGAAGAGGGTCCTGTTTCTTGTTCGGGCTGATTCAGAAAGAAAGAGAAATCAAGAGAGTCACCTTTAAGGCTTGTTTTTTTTTTTTCTTTTTTGTTTCAAGAGAAAAATACGTTAGACATGTCTGCACAACACTTGATATCCTATGAAGTGTAAAAGAAAAGAAAGAAAACATGAAGATATGAAAGAGCAACATGTCTGTACTTTTGTTTTTACATCCCTGTCCACCAAACCATACATTTATGAATCATAAAAAATAAGTCAAACAAAAGAAAATCAACATGCTTGTTTCCTATACATAGCAAGGCAAGAGAAACAAAAATAGCAGTAAATGTAGAACATTTCTATGTTTAAGAAAAAAAACAAACATGGAAAATGAACTTCATTTATACAATTTCTATGACCTAAATGCACAGACAATATAAAAAATAAACCATACCCTTAAGCTCCAATCGGAAAGATTCACAAGAACAATACAAGATCAAAATGAAAACTGCCACCTCAGATTATAACTGCGGCCCATCAAAAAAGTACAATTAAAACCTTTTTATTGTCTTTTTTTGACTACATTCCTGATTTGTGATGCATCATCATCCAAAACCAATCATCCGTTTACCTACAGTGCTCAGCATAATAGAGTACACCCCATTTTACATTTTGAAAATGAATATTTTGATCCATTTCTCAGTGAATACAGGCAATTATTTTAGTGCATTTAAACAAAACAGATTTATTAAACAGATGTTTATTACAATAATATTTAAGTAGGCAAACATATATAGAAATAAAAATATTTCAATTAAATTTAAGCAAAATATTGCTAAAATAAATGACAACCAGCAAAATTTCAACTAAATTTTTCTTTTTTGCTTCTCTTAATTTTTTCCCCTTTTTAAAATTTTCTACAACATATACATTTGGGTGTACTAGTTTTTGGACTGTTATCTTAATTTGTTTTGTTATATAAGCTCTAGTTTGGCTGACTAAAGGGACGATAACACCGAACGCGCTTTTTGTGTTGAGGATCCTTTTTTAAATTGATTTACTGACGGCAGTGAGCGTTTTGTGCATTGCTTATGCGCCCCCACTTGTTTTTGCCCTTGCACGCAGTGCGCTCGCAGTTGAAAA
Source organism: Danio rerio (assembly GCF_052040795.2). Taxonomy (NCBI): domain Eukaryota; kingdom Metazoa; phylum Chordata; class Actinopteri; order Cypriniformes; family Danionidae; genus Danio; species Danio rerio. The sequence continues at coordinate 32,414,582 of NC_141042.1, forward strand.
AAAAAATCTGAGCAGGAAAAGCGTGTTACGTCAGTTGAGTCTTTTTCATTCTCCAATAAAATGCAGTGTTTGTGATGTCAAGAAAACAACGAAGACTTTTGAAGATGGAGGAGAGACCTGCGATTGCTGTTTTGAGTTTTTCGGAGCTGTACGACTTTACAAATCTTGAATATCACAATATTAAAAAATTTTACTATTATATTAATATCAACAGCAACACTCGCGCACAATACCCAGCTGATTCAGTTGTAGCCAAGCGACATAAAAAAAGCGCACGGCACTTCTTTTTTTCATGTCAACAAAATTTCCCGGTACTATGGTAGTATCGCGATACCATGGCTCCAAAAAAACTGTAGCTTGTAAACAGTAGTGTCGTCCTTAACAGTCTATTTGCAATAGACAACGTTGCATGTGGAAAAGTCACTAAAATGCTCACACGTTTGTGCAACATTAAGACTTGTACACACCGGGATGCTTTTCATTTGCGTTTATTGTTAACGTTTTGAGACGTTTTTCCGGATTCAAACAAAAGCGATTTTCACTGGTGTTGAGCAGAAGAGTATGCAAAATCACTCCATGGCGCTACACAACTTTAAGCTTCTGACACCCACATGTAACACGGAAGAAGAGAGAAAGTTGACACGCTTGTTGTTAAAGTTACTGGCGATTCGAACAAGCATGAATGGTTCAAGGAGCAGCTCCAGCGATTATGATTATTGTTCACCAGTGCAATAAGCAGCTGAACGTTCATTTCGCTCCTGGGCATCTTCTTCAATGTGCGCTCGCATTGACAGTGCTTTATTTAGCCCCTTTAAGTGCTGTTAACTGTAACTTCAGCAGCTCCATGCACATGAACAAAAGTGTCTATCTGATTGGTGGAGAAGGTTTTGATGTGAAAAAATAAATTACACTTTTAGGCCTGGCATTTTGCACGTTGGTTGCACCATCACATTGGCTACCTTTATTTAGTCACAAGGCGTTAAACGCCGACGTAAAACGCAAGCAAAAAGCGTCCCAGTGCACACGGGCCTTAAGACAATTTTATTTGAATAGTGTGTAGAGCCCTTTAAGGTTGCACATTTTCTGATGTTCTCTGACAATTCAAACGCACACTTGAATCGGTTCATTTCTGTTCAGCTCAATATGATTTAGTAGCTAAAACAACTGTGACAATCTCTTAAAAAAAGAGCAACTCACAAAGTGAAATTTTGAATAACTGTTGTTACCTGATAGGACTGAAAAAAAATCTAAATAGATGGAAAAACCCTAAATAGCAACAAAAAACAATTTTTGATCACTTGATATAGCCTAATTTTGTTGGAAAAATGCTCCTTTTGTAACAATTTCATTTGGGATAATTTGTATATTTATGCGGATGTATTTTTTGTTGATCAGTTATCTACAAAATACAAAAAAAATGAATACATTTTAGGTATTGACATGCAAATAATAAGTTTTTTAATAAGGGAATTAAGAATTAAATTTAAGATCTATTATACCATGTAAAATATAGTACTTCAGACAATTTTCTTTATAATTTGAGTAATGTATTACTGTATTGCAATACTAGGTATCGTGATACTTCAACTACTGTAGTATCATAAGATGAATTAATGGTATCGCGACGACCCGACTGACTAATCTAGTGCATATGCACAAATATGATATTGAATGAATTTAAGAAAGAGATATGCTAGGGGTGTACTTATATATGCTGAGCACGGTAAGACCAGCCTCGCTCTGCATACAAATGGCACATAAATGCTGCAAATAATTCATTAAAAAAAACAGAAAACACCTTAAATGGGACGATGTCCCTAATGCACGTCTCACTTGAAGTACTCAAAGGCATTTATTGTCACATAATAATTCCATTTTGTTAACATCTAACTATTCTCTCACACACACTCGCACGCACGCACGCACACAAAAGAAAACTCAAATGTACAGTTCTAAGCTTTTATACAAAACCAGGAATGCAATGCCTCTGGTGTATATTTAAGCATGAACAGAGAAAGCCCTTTTTACAATGTTTGTATTTTTGTCTTCTTTTAGTTTGTTTGTTTATATTCAGAGTCTGCATCTGGTGCAAGATATGCACTGTATGGGCCGAACAGGGATTTCATCTGAAGCAGAACGTCTGTGCTGGTCGAACCGGCCCAAAACAAAAAACAGTCCGTAACATCTCATCTGAGCCGGTTCTTGTACAGCATTACATTTCTAGGAGGTCCATAAAGCAGCAACAGGTTCTGCTGGTTGATAATAAAAAGCAGCGATTTGTGTCTTTTTTTCATGGCCCCATGAATGCGAAGGGCCTCTCCGAAGCCTTTACACTGCTGCCAATTTACAAAACGTCTTTACCAATAAAAGGATAGAGTGAGGGAACGAAGATGAAAAATAAAATAAAATAGCGTGGACTAGACACAAAACTAAATACATTTGGCTTGATGAGACTAAAGTGAAAATGGAAATTTACAGTCACTTGATATATGTAAAATAAAATAAAAATGGGGCCTGCACATAACAAGCAAAATATGTATTTATATTGCAGCCACATATTATAATTTGACTTAAAAATAGTGCGGCACGGAGGCTCAGTGGTTAGCACTGTCGCCTCACAGCAAGGTTACTGGTAGTAGAGTTTGCATGTTTTCCCCATGTTTGCATTGGGTTTTCTCTGGGTGCTTCGGTTTCGCCAACAGTCCTAAGACATGTGGTGGTAGAATAAAATAAATTGGCTGTACTGTTTACAAAAATCTTTCAGTAAATTGAAATGACAAGTTAGTAAATCATGCCCAAAATGTACTTGAAACAAATGAGAAAGTGCTAAAAATGAAGGAATGCGTTAAATTTTTTTTTGCATACAATGTATAGAATACAAGGAAATCTAATTTTACGAATTAGTAAATCAAGCTAACAATGTACTAAAAACGAATGAGTAAATTGTGCTTTACATCTTTAAAACTAGGGCTGCACAATATAGACCATTTTGAGGGATGTAAACTAAAACAATGGTCCCAACATATTTCTTGTTTTACATTTAGAATTTCCATAGCTTCCGAGAATCCGAAAATAAAAACACATATTGATAAATAATGTTATGATAGCTGTTTTAACAATAAGTTATGATTGAATTGCCTTTTGTTAGTTATGAAATAGTTTGATAACAAGCTGGACATGTTCATGGGCCAATAACATGACCACATTGATATGATCTATATAATTTTAGCATCGGTATCGCAATGTGCGCATCCGCAAATAGTCACATAGCAAAGACATGCTATGCCCAGTCTGAATAGTTTTAGTTCACCAGGAGCTACTGAATTGAATTTATTCACTGTATTTTTTTACAAAATGTTTATGATTTATGCAAAAAAAACATTTCATACTTAAATTTTTTGCTATTTTTCTAACCCAAATAGCTACATTTCAAAGCGAAAACTAAATTATTTAACTTGCCACGCTGGCAAAAAACTCTTAATTTTCACTTAGTGAAGTTTATTTATAAACTCATTTCGAGAGGATCACATGCTTATGATTGTTCACAGCTGGTCCCTCATTAGATAACGCTGATTCAACAAATATAAATAACCAGTTTCTTATCTCAGTACCTACAAGGCAGGTCAGTGATTAGCATTTTTGTCTCACAATAAAAAAATGTCTCTGGTTAAAGTCCCTACTAAACCAGTTGGCATGTCTGTGAGGAGTTTGCTCATTCTCCCCGTGCTCATGTTGTTTTTCCACTGGTTCTCATCCAAGTCCAAAAAACACGCAACCTAACTAAATTGAACATACTAAATTGGCATTATAGTCAAGCTCTTAGCAAGCCGTATATCTCCTTAGCCATCTTATATCTGCCTTCAGCCAGAAATAAGTCGGGGGAGTACATCGAGATCTACCTGAGCTCAAACTCCCCTCTTGCCCTGCTAATGGGAGGGAGCCCAGGGCACGAGAATCTTACAAGCTGAAAGCTAGGGCTAAGTGTAAACTCTTGAATTTCTTCTTACAGTGAAGACTAAATAATATTTTTACGTGGTCTAAGACTTTTAAGGATATTTGGAATAAAAACAAGACAAAGCAAAGTAAAGCGAAGCATTTTTTTGCATTGTGATCATTCAATTTGTGTACCTGAATACTGTTAAGACTCCCCAGAAAACCATCAAATAGAGCTATTCAAACCATCTCGTGAAATATTACTCATCAAAAAATAACATATCACAATATAATTTTTACAAAATCGTGCAGCCCTACTTAAAACAATAGAGAAAATAAGTGAAACGTATTGTCCTGATGAACCTAAAGTATGTAAAGCTTAAAAGAATGTACTTAATTGTACTTAACGAGTTTACACTTAAGATAATGCTTGACGTTGTTAGCAGGTTTGGCATGCTGTCCCGGGAGAAAAACAGTGAGCTCGGAGATAGACATGCCCAAGGCTCCCGCCTGGTCAATGAGCATTAAGAGGGGTAGGAGATCAGGTACTTCTCAAGAGCTCCTGCGATTCGTTTAGCCTAAACCTTGACTAATAAGAGGTCTCTTTAGGAACAAACCGCCAACCACATCATTGCGTACACATTAAGTGATTGTGATTGTTACTATTATTTAATTTACTTGTGTCGTTTGATTTTAGACTGTGGGAGGAAATCGGAGTACCCGGGGGAAACCCACACAAACACGGAAAAAACATGTAAACTCCGCACAGAAGTGCCGACTGGCTCAGCTAGGACTTAAATCAGTGACCTTCTTGCTCTTCCAAAACGAAGATAGGTAATAAAATTAACCTGGATATTTATTTTAAATTCGAAATAATCCAATTGGCTGGCTAACGATTAGTGATAGGGATCAGCTGCGGTCAATCATATCATATGATCTTCTCGAAATTAGTTTGCAAAACTTCACTTAAAATAATAATTACTAAAATGTACTGACGTGTTTCTGAAGGGAACAAGTTTAAAATTTTTTTTTTTTTTTTGCTGGACAGAAAGCAGCGTTTTGGAGAGAGGGTGTGGGATCAGAAAAAGTCTACTTGGGATGACCAAATCGTGCCGACATTGGGATCAACTCTTTAGTGGCTACTACATATACTGTTTCTGCTTGTCGTGCAGCGCTCAAAACTAAAAAATTGCAAGTTTGGGTGATCAAAACACAAAAAGTCTTATTAAATCGCAATACTTGATCTGCACCATTTGAAACTGATATGAATTTTTTTTAAATATACAGAAACAAAACTAGTGAGACAGTAGTTTAAATCAAAACATTTAATAGCATCAAAGCCTTGGAAGAAAAAATAAAAATCAAGAAATAATAGTAGAATGTTAACGTTCGAATTTGCGAAGGCAAATTAGTTTCAGTCATCGTTATAAAATATACATGATAGAGAATTAAAATAAAGATAAAATACTTCAGAAATAATAATAATAATAAATGCCCCATCCATACGTTAAATCGGTAACATGAAAAAAAAAAATTGCGACCCTTTTACATGAGAGGATGCCAAATATCAATACAAAGTGCATTAAAAGCAGCAGCATAAGAGGGGCGGTGTGTGGAAATAAAAATGGTGCAAATAATCCTGTAACCATTGGTTGATATCCTATGAGTGTAAATCATGGGGCTTAAGTTTGAAACTAACAAGGAGATCCTTCAAATGTGGAATAATAAAACTAAACTGATGTTGAATGGGCGTTTGGCATTCCTCACAGTAAACGTGGGCCTTAAACCGCTAGCACTGATCAAGCACCTGATACGTAGATGCAAATTCTCACCGATAGGACACAAGCAGAGCGCAACACTGTGGATATGGCAAACAAGTAAACACTCACAACCCCCACCACCTCCTCCCTTAAGCTTGACGTGATTGCGTTCATAAAAATAAAAAAAAAAGTTTGATTCTTCTGTTGCTTCACTATATCGCAGAAATAAAATGTTCAAACATCAAGCGTGACAACACGTCCCAAAAGCGAACAGGAATGAATATTTTTTTAAAAATTATAATAATTCATAACTGAAAAAGGAATTACTTTATAAATTATACTTTCGTAAATGTATCCTTTTGTATTAAAATCCTCTTGGATAATTATGTTCAGTCACAAACCACCCAACTGCACTGGATAGGCACAATTCTAAAACGACGACAACAATGAAAATAAATCAAATTAATAAAAACACTAAAATTTTGTTCACTGCTTCCAAACAGGTCCTCTGTACAATAAAAATCTTTTGGTTGTGGGATGATAAAAAAACGAGAGAATCTCTGGCTAAATGAAATAAAAAAACAACTCACATACAGTATGGCGGCAGCAGCAGCAGCAAAAATGAACGTGTAAAAATGTTGTTTTTGCATACAACTGTTTCCTGGCATCGAAACCCCTAACGACTTTCAATAAATTGGCAAAAATGATTGACAAATTTTGCGAGCGCCTCTTCGGAATCACTAATGTACATTAATTTTGGCAACAGACGTCTAGACGTTGTTTTCTACTGGGACCTATAACTGGCTACGATTCCTCCCAGTTACGCAGTTTTGTTTTGTTGTTCTAGATATAATGACGTGAAGCTAACGCCGAAATCGGTTTCCTCTGTACAGTGTGCGAGCGTCTCAGACCATGGCGCGGTAGGGGCCCTGCATCTTGAGGAACTGGATGATGAAGGAAGGGCCTCCGGCGACGATCTGTGGCGGCAGGTGGCTGAGCGGGCAGTTCTCTATGCTCATGATGGACAGTTTGCTGCACAGCGCCAGCTCGAATGGCAGACTGTGCAGGTTGGGGTTGTCATTCAGGTACAGGTCCTCCAGATTCTCCAATGTGCCTGTGAGGTGAAGAGAGAAAAGTGAGCTGGCTGTAGCTTGTGTGTGGTGCAGTGTGTTTATGAGGACCGTACCGATCTCCTCGGGAAGGTGCTGCAGCAGGTTCTCTCCCAAGCCCAGGTACGTCAGGTTGGTCAGGTGACCGATTCCTCTCGGCAAAGTTGTCAGCTGATTATTGGTCAATACGAGTTTCTGTGAAAAATGAGGAATTTGTTTTTTAGTACGCACAATAGATGCTATAAACAGAGGAAAACAGCACGGTAGGCGTTCTTTGTGGACAGGTCAATCCCAGAATGCAATGGGAAAGGCATGGCAAGCAATAGAAATCATTCTGTATTAAAAACAAATATTTTTTGCTAAAAATGACAATTTGCAGACAATTTAGCGATTAAAAAAGGGATATTTATTTAAGATATCTTATTTACCATATTAGGTAGCCTACTATGTTAGGCACAATGACATAAATCATAAAAATAAAGCTTCATTATCTTGGTCTTTTGTCAAGACACGATCTTAAACGGTAGAGATTAAGCCAAAGGAAGGTTGTATAACTCTTATTTTTATCGACGATTTTGCATTCTCTTTTTCAGATTCCACTCTCTGAATCATCTGACATGTACTTCACTTGAGATGACACGAGTTAGGGCTTCCTCTACTGTAATACACCTAAAACACAGATTGTCGTCAAACTCATCAATAGCAGGGAAGCGTTTTCTCTCGTCATGTAAAGCAAATAATGTCCTTCAATTCAGTCAAGTCCAGCAGCCGTCATCCTTAAACCAATCTCCATGATTGTAAGCTGCTTGCTTTTCTGTCTGTTCCACTACTCCGTTAACTAGATGTTTGCTCCAACTTTTATTAGCAGTCTGAAGCGTGTCAAACATAGAAAACAGCCAATTCACGCCATGCTATTCACTCGATTTGCGCCACAGAATGTCTAATCGCATTTTTGTGTTGACTTCACATGAAAATTTCTAGTGCTTCATCCACGTCTGCTTCTTGCACCTGCTTCTTCCTCCAACTTCCATGTAATGTTAGGAAATTGAGGGCGTAGGCGAGACGATATTTTTCGAAAGGCGAGAGACACTCAAATATATCAAGTGCACTGCGTATGCAATGTCTGTAAATCATGTAAAACAATTAATGGCAAACTGAAAAAAATTCTTGGGAGTTTGATGTTTAATGAGATTATTTATGAGATTATTTAAATTTTTTGCTATTAATTTGCGTTTAAATTAAGAATGTAGCAGAATTGCAAAAAAAAAAAATCTACTTTTTGTTGATTTTTATGTTGCATTCAACGATTAGAGGGTCTTCTAGCATGTTCTCATAAAACTTTTGTGGTTATTATGACAAAGTGTTAGTGTTTTCCTACCTACAAACTGTTGGCTTTTCTTTCCTCTACTCAATCTTAGATAGAGGTAAAAAGAGTGCTGAAAAATCATACTTAAGTAAAAGTAATATTACTTGCCTAAGATGTAGTGCAAGTAGATTAAAGTATCTGTTGGAAATATTACAAAGTACTAGTAAAAAGTAGACCTTTCAAAAGTACTCAAGAGTAGTGAGTATTATGCTGTGAAAAGCTAATGCATTTATATGTAATTTGTAGATATGTGTAAACATAACATTCTCTAGTGCATTTAGTTATTGCCTAGTAGGCACACAACATCATAAGACTTTAATATAAGGTTAGATTTCAGATGTCAGGTGACCAAAATCAATGTCTAACCAGCGACTAAGGACAATATTTTTTTATGTTCCATAACGACGTCAAATGATGGTGTTATTTAGTTGATTTTAGGCTGTGTTAGTAAGTGACTAAAATCCAACGCTGAGCCAACACCTTAAACCAACGTCATATTGACGTCAAATACTGACATTTATTCATCAGGTATAGCAACAAATCTCCAACGTCTGATATAACAAACAAGGTCAAGCTGTAACATCATTAGGCGTTGATTTTCGGTTGGATGTTGGACATTGCCGTTGGCCTGATGTTGGGTTCTGACGACAACCCGATTTTCATCTCCAAACAAAATGCAATGTCCCCATCGACATTGGGAAACAACATCAAAATGACGTCATGTTGACGTCATGTGCCTGCTGGGTGTTTAAGGCCATTTCAGTCCATAATACAGTAAACATCCGTAATCTTGTTATCAGTGACATGCATCTAAACCATACCTGTCAACATTGGTATGTGAAAATAAGGGATATGCCCACCATAATAAGGGATTCCCCCGACCCCCTATAAAAAGCCTTAAATTACTAAATATGCTTATTTGGAGCTGTTTCATTGTAAATTAACAGTTAAATTGTCAGTAATATGTTCTATTATTATTGTTATTTACAAAACAAAAAATAGTGAACATCAGCAACAAATTAGCAAACACTTCAGCTTATTAAAATTAATAGCTATTATAATGAAATAGAATCAAATCTCATTATCCGTTTCCTCACTGTATAAAATACACATTCTGATTAAAGAGCAACGAATGAATGATTTATTTAGATTTTTTTGTTGATTACATTACATTAATTAACAGGTGTCACTTTAAAAATGCATACATCTAACATTGAAATGAAAGCATTCGACTGCTTTCCTAACTGTTTATGCTCATTTAGGAAGAAATTACTTGTGTTTGGACAAAAAATTTTTAAAATTCACCAAGATCAACATCTTTAGATATTAATGTTATTAATTATGTGTATATGTCTGTTTAAACGCACCCAATCCCCAGACTTTTGCTCCGCTTCAAATCATGACTACAGAATCCGTTTGTGAAACAAACAAATATATCAACATGGAGCGCGTCAGCTGACAGTCATGCACCTCTATATGACTGTTTTAAGGATTGCATATGAACGAGACGACAGTTGTAATGAAAAGGAAGAGGAATCGCGCCATTTTTAGGTTTATTTAAAAATGTTTTTGTGCCTAAACAAAGTGAAAGCACAAAACAGCCTCACATTTAAGAGCAAGAGGCGGCTCTTTGCGGTTTGGAGAATCCTGAGAAAAACGGGAGGGTTGACGGGTATGATCTTAACCAGGGGTCACCAATCTCGGTCCTGGAGGGCCGGTGTCCCTCCAAGGTTTAGCTCCAACTTGCCCCAACACACCTGCCTGGGTGTTTCAAGTATACCTAGTAAGACCTTGATTAGCTTGTTCAGGTGTGTTTGATTAGGGTTGGAGCTAAAATCTGCAGGACACCGGCCCTCCAGGAACAACTTTGGTGACCCCTGATCTAAACAGTCTCTGGGTCAATGCGTGTAAAGATTTTAAACATCTTCTTTTGGACACAATGCTTCCAAACAGTTTGCTGCAATTTTAAATCACCCATGTCTTAAGGTAGTTAATTATGAAGCGATTGACTATGCGATTTGATTGCACAGAAATCACAGGACTGATTTTTTTAATCCCCATAGACAAGAAAAAATATAGTAGTGACAGCAGGTTGAAGGAAAGTAGTGGAGTAAAAGTACAGATCCTGCACTAAAAATGTACACAAGGGTAAGTAAAAGTACACATTTGTAAAACTGCTTAGTAAATTACAATTCCTGAGAAAAACTACTCAATTACAGTAGTTTGAGTATTTGTAATTCGTTACTGTACACCACTAATCTTAGATGGTATGAACTTATAAACTTTTTTAAAAATTTTCTTCGCCCATAAAACTGTTGAATGTTTTGGGTTCTCTTGAGAGATGTGTTTGAAATTAAGAAATTATGTTAGAGCATAGAATTTGTGTTCTCCATAAATAGTCTTAAGAACTTCTGCATCCTCTTCAAATATCTTTGCTTTCTTTTCTCCCAAACTTGACAGGCTGATGAACTCTGTTTGATTTCATAAAACTCTTGCCTTCCACGAAATGTCCCAATCTCAAAATGCTCCCAACAAACTTTAGAATGGCCCTGATGAACTCTGCCTTTGGTTTCTTAAAATGTCTGTGTTCGCTTGCAAAATCGTTGGGTTCGCTTGAAAATAGTGTTCTCTCACAATATCTTGGAGTGCTTGCAAGAAACATTTTGTTCTTTCCAATAACATATGCTAGCCCAGATTAACTTTGCTTTCACTTGTGTTTTGTCATAAAAAAACCAACATTTACAACTAAATTCTCTCACAAGATGGTTGGGTTAACTTTAAGAATTGTGTCCTTAAATGTTACTTAAATCTTTTTCCAACCTTCGAATCTTTTGTACATTTGTTTTTCACCGAGACAATTTGCCTTCACACACAAAAAGCTTATCTTCCTTTGCTAAAAAAAAAATGGTTACCAAGAGGAAGTTTGCACAAAACTTTGCACTCTTTTTGAAGCATCAGCACACTCCAGTGAGTCATGCAGAACATTTGTGATGTAAATAAAATGTGGTGTATTATTTTATTTGCAATTAATTGTTTTACATGACTTAAAGAGGTTGCATACGCAGCTCACGTGATTCATTTAAGTGTCTCTCTCACCTGCGCCCTCACAATCCTAACATTACATGGAAGTGGGTGGAAATTGTTTTTCAGCCTGTGCAGTAAGCAAACGCATATAAAGTCTGAGTGATTTACATGTGAAGCCAATGCTAGACGTTCTGTGGTACAAATCAAGTAAATAACATGGCACGAATCGTTTGACATGCTTCAGACTGCAAAAGAAATTGGGAGCAAACATCTTACAAACGAAGTAGAGGAACAGACAGTAAAAGCAAGCAACTTACAATGATGGAGATTGGTTCAAAAATTCGGACGTGACCGAATTGAAGGACATTTTTTTGCTTTACATGTATGGCAGGTAGCTTATGATGTGCGTAAAAACAATAAATGATTTTGTTACATTTTTTCCCTATCATCGACAACAGATTATGCTTCCCTGCCATTGACGAGTTTGACGACAATCCGTGTTTTAGGTGTATTCCAGTAGGGGAAGCCCTAATGCATGTCAGCTCAAGTGAGGTACATGATGTCAGCTGATCTGGGGAGTGAAATCATTGAAAGAGAAAGTAAAATTGAGAATAAAAATTTATACAACCTTCTTTTGGCTTAATCCATACCATATTAGATCTATTTTATATCTTGTCTTGACAAGAGACCAAAATAAAGAAGCTTTATTTTTATGATTTGTGTCACTGTCATTTTGCCAGATATTTTTTTTATAAATTACAAAATTGTCAGCAAATTTCTGGGAATTACCACCACAAAAAGCAGTCATTTTTAATTCCAAAAAACAAAATTACAAAAGAAATCGTGGAAATCTAGAGTGTCTGATATATTATATTGATTTATTAAATACCTGATATATTTGGATATTTTTTGTGAGAATATGCAAGGTGTATTTGGAGAATCATCTGAGAAAGTATGCAAAAGACTTATGACAAAACGCCAGGTTTTTTTAAAGAATGCACTTTTTCAAATGCTGAGGGGCTCCACACAGTAATGCAAAGACTCCACCGGTAACAACTGTCTCTTCCTAAAAGACCACTGTCCTACCTGCAGATCCTTAAGGTAGGCAATCTCATTAGGGAGAGACTCCAGTTTGTTCTCCTCCAGATCAAGCTCTCGTAGTTTCCTTAAGTTGCCAATCCCATAAGGCAACTTTTTCAACAGGTTGTTGGACAATGTAAGCATCTAAAAAAAAAAAAAAAAAAACACAACTTGTGCTTTGGGAGTTGTGGAGCTGCGCATTAATGGATTTTCTCTTCAGTGTTTGGGCTTTCAGCCGTAAAACTTAAACCACACTGAACTGAACTTAAACTCTGAAAACTATACTGTTTCAATTTACTATAACTTCTATTTTTGATTAAAATGTGTTTTGTTTAAAAAAGTGGTGTATGATTTTTCTGTTTGAAATAAATACATCAAATCAAATCAAATGTTAAGCTGCTTTGACACAATCTACATTGTAAAAGAGCTTAATAATTAAACATGAATGGAATTGAAAAAAAAAAAAAACATGAGCAAAAGAAGACCCAAAAATAGATTTGCTTTCATGAAACATCACCTCTAAAGACACAAGGCCGCAGATGTCCTCTGGAATCTTGGTAAGCTGGTTTGTTGCCAGATTCAACTCCACCATACTGGTCCACGTCCCAAAATCCAGCGGCAGAGATGTTAGCTGGTTGTCCTGTAAATATGATAAAAAAAGAGAGAATGTTTAAAACAATATTCTTTTAACTTTTTGTAAGATTTAGAGTTACAACATTTACCTAACATAGATGTTTATAAGTCCAAAGTAGGGCCAGACAGAATCTGCATTTTTTGCTATTTCTGCACAGAATTTTTGTAAAAAAAAATCTGCAGGTTTATGCAGAATGATTTTGGGAGTATCGCAACTTAAACCTTAATACATAAAATAAAAATTAATACCTTTTTAATTTGTATTTAATATTTAGATCCACTTTAGTTGGTAAACAAAGCAAATCTCTCATATAATATACCTACTAAAAGACAGAAAATATTACTTTACAAACCATATTGTTAATAAATCATATAAATATTTTCATATTAGTCAATAATATTACTGGAATTAATTTAAAAACTGAATGAATATGAATTTACAAATTGCAAATTGTAGCCTCAATTTCCTGTTCTTAGCTGACAGAAGTGGCACCATGGAAGTGGAACTGGCATCAACGGCATTTTGCACCCACAGAACTGACGCTTACTGGATACTAGGGATGCCACGGTTCTCAATATAATATTGAAATGTACGGTACGACCTCCACAGTTCAATACACGCTTGTGAATTGCGGTTTTCTTGGTTTTGCATTTAAATAATTTATGCGTGTTTTATATCTCCCGAATTGACTGTGTGTGCCTCTAAATCCATGAGCTGAGATAAGGAAACTCCTCCCCGCGAGTAAATATCCAATCACTATGCTCTAAAGTTAGGGGGCGCTTGACGGTCATTCCATACTTAAACATTGCGAGTGGCGGTGAAGTGAGGCTGAGGCAACAGTACAAGGAAGCGCTGGCGAAGGGAGGCAACAGTACGAGTAAGCACCAGCATCTTTCTAATCTGTGGATTTGAGGACATTTCGGTTTTGCCGGTAAGTATAAAGGCAATAAAAGAAAAATACCCATCAATATCACTGTCTGAAGGCAGGATAGCAGAGAAGGTAATAAAGTCCTCCAAATAGCAACAATCCCTCGCTGAATCTACCCAACTGTTTCCGAGAGACACATAAAAATATCAAAGGCAGTGCAGGTGTTTATTGTTAAATATTAGCAGCCGTTTTCAGTGGTTGGAGATGCGGACTTTTGTCATTTTATAAAAAGCACTCGATCCGCATTACAGACTACAGTCTCGGGTTTTTTTCAGCACTGAGATAATTAAGATGGTTTATTTTTGTTTATTTAAGTACAAATATGTTTTTTGTGTTCCCCAGTTTGTACATGGGCTACCAGCAGCTGTGAGATTTCAGTGTTGATTTTTTCTAATACAATACACTAGGAACTAGTGTACTTTTCTTGGCTTTTGAGTAAAACATCAACCTCTTACTGTTCCTATTGCCTATAGAATAAAAAAAAAAAACACACGTGTCAAGCCATGAGAACCGAACCAAACCAAAAACAGTGTCAAAAAATACGAGGTATGTATTGAACTGTGGGCTAACTGTATTGTTACTGGATACTTTCTTTTTTTTGTGACCATTCTCTGTAAACCCTAGAGATGGTTGTGCGTTAAAACCCCAGTAGATCAGCAGTTTTTGAAATACCCAGCCTATCTGGCACAATCAACCATGCCACTATCAAAGTCACTTAAATCACCTTTCTTCCCCATTCTGTTGCTCAGTTTAAACTGCAGCAGATCGTGTTGACCTTGTCTACATGTCTAAACAAGCAGTTGGACAAGTGTATCGAATAAAGTGGTCGATAAATGTGTATATAAATTTACAGATACACAGCTGGAATTTAAAGCTTTATTTTTTTTAAATCAGGAGATAAAGCTTACACTGTAAAAATGTTGGGTTACACACAATTTCTTTATGTTGTCCCAACACAAAGCGATTAAGCTAACTTAATTGGTTGAACAAATTTGAGTTCATCGAACAATTATGCTGTCCCAAAAAAAACAAGAAATGTGTTGTTTCAGCTCATTTTAAATAAGCAGTTGAAACAAGCAGCAAAAATCCTTTTGAGGGTAGATAAGAGTCTCTGTATACCTACACAGTACATATTATCAACTATGCTTACTAACTTCACTTGCACAAAGCTTTCCTCCATCATGGACTGGTCTTTTTACCTTGCTGCATACGTGTTTTTACATTTTTTGTTTTTTTAAACCTTTTAATTTTGCGAGAAGTCAGTCACAGTATATTTCTGTTCCAAGGCAAGTGAATGGTTGCTTGCTATTAATGTCCCATATTCATATGCATGCACTCAATGAACTTGGAGTCAAAGTCCAAGTTAAAAGAGAAAGTTGATGATCGGCATTATAACACCAACACAGTGTGATTGCACAGGTTTAGTTTTGTCAACAAGAAATTAATCCCCTAATTCAAGAGTTTGTTCAGCCAGCATCCTGGTACAGGCCACTAGTCTTAAGTCTTTAGGCTGGTGTCCTTACTTTACACTCTCCACAATTTTTGTGCTCTCACCTTCATATTGAGCTTGCTAAGCACTTTTGCTCGAGAGAAAATGCCAAAAGGGATCTTGTTGATACGGTTGTGCTCCATGTTGAGAGAATAGATGGTGGAAAACTGGGACGGGCCGCCCACTGGGTAAGACTGGAAACAGTTTCGCGCCAGCGTCAGACTTGTCAGGTTCACCAGACTGGAGAGAAGCCCCTGATTAGGAACAGACAAGGACCAATGTAATACACACATATATACAAGCATGATAATAATTATCAGCTGGACTGAGGAAAAGCAACCCTTACCTCTGGTAAAACCGAGATGTTGTTGTTTTCAAGGTTGAGCTCTTCCAGCTCTCTGCACTTTGCTAAAGATCGAGGGATCGCTGATAGGCGGTTATACCTCAAACCTAGACGGTTTATACTTGCCAAGTTACCTGAAACAGTAAATGAAGGTGAGAAATCTTGCTTTGATAGTTCACCCAAAACTGAAACATCTATTCAGAGTGGTGGTGTCCTAATGATGTATGCCTTTTTTTCTTTTTCTTCTCATACTTCTCTATATAATGGAGTCGATTAGCATCAGCATTATAGGAATAATTCACCCCATAATTTACTTACCCTCAAGCCATCCTGACAGAGTAGTTTTACAATTTGTAAAATATGCGTGAAGGGCTTGAAATGTTACCCCCTAAAGCTGATTTATACTTCTGCATCAGGCACACACCTATGCTCCGGTGCAGCCTTCATGTGGTCGATTAGTCCTCGCTGTGGCCATCACGCACCACTCAAAAAATGTAACTACACGTCGCAACAACGCATATTGCAAGCCCTGTGATTGATGGGCTTGGTAACACTGACAAGATTGTTTACAAGTATCGAGTCCTGCTCCAGATGGAAAGTTTCGTTTTGCGTTTACCTTATGATTAAAGTTGTTGCACGTCCGCCAGTTCCCGCCTCAAAATGAGCGAGTTTTAGCTACTTGTACATTAAGGTAGCGTTCAGAAAAAACAAAACACCAGCGAAGAAACTCGACACAGAGAAACATAAAAACCTAATGCCAGCTACCGTTTCAGAAGTGTTATTGCAGAGCAACACAAACAGCAGAAGTTTAAATGCACGGCAACACGCAAGGCATGTGCAATGGGTCACGCCGATCACTCAAAGCAGAAGTATAAAACAGCTGTAAGAAATGGGACTGCACTACAAAACCTGCACATGTCATCATGAGCTCGTACTTCATACAAGATTGACCATGGCAACTGCTGTAGTTATTCCAGTTGCATTATGTTTTGGTATTTACCTTCAGGATATCACTGAAGGCAACGATATTATGTTATCATAACGATATAATGTGGCAATGAGATCGTAACTATACTGTGCATTTAGACCATGGCCAAGTTCATCTATAAGAAAACTACATTAACATAATACCAGACACTGTAAAAAGGTCATTCCCAGCCATGACACTTTTCTGACAGGGTATTCGAGTGTCAGAATGTTAATCTTTTTTTTTTTTTTCTAAAAGCATGACGGTAAAACACACATGCTGTTATTTATGTATTAATTTGTGCTTGTTTGTTATAAAACTTGGTAATAATGAAAAAAAAACCTAATTTATCTTCCTTGTGCAGCCATGCTGCTGTTGTAGATTGAGTATTCTGGGAAATATTTGTACTCTTTGGATTCGAGTAAGGTCCTGAAAAATCTCAGTTTCAAGGGCTATCTAGCCCTTCCCTTTAGCCCTACACCTTCATGCTATAAAGAGAATTGGGACACTCATTTTGCACGTTCACATGAAGGGGTAAGGGAAAGGGCTAAAGAGAAGAATTGGGATTGGGTCTTTATCCTAGCTCTAGCATGTAGTTGAATTGTAACTTTTATTTTGAAGAATCCAAAATCACATTACGCTTAATAATATTCCGATTAAACCACTGAAGGAATATAGTTTGTTTTGAGAATTTAACAGAGTCAAAAAACTTCCATTGAGGATGAACGAAAGTCTCAGGAGTTTTGAACAACATGAGGGTGAGAGAGAGAGAATTTTAATTTTATTGCCATTTCAGCTTCTATGGCTATTTCATGGCAAAAAGATTAAGTTTATCACTTTTTATAAACACCAATTTTCTATGATTATAAAAATATTCTACATGAGGGTGAGTAATTAATAACAATTTTAATTTTTTGGGTGAATTAAGCTTTTGATTTAAATGTGTAAAGTTTATATTTAGATGGGCATCAAAGCATAATTTCTCCACCCGTTAGATTATACTTAAACAGGGGATTCTAAAATAAAAAAACTGGCAAAAGTCCTAAAGATGTCTTTTTGAGCTCATCCTCACCTATAGTCTCAGGCAGATCGAGAAGATCATTGTGCTGCAGGTCAAGGTTGGTGATCTGAGTGCAATTTCCAATCTCTTTAGGAAGGTGCTCCAACTGGTTGTGGGCTACATCCAGCGTGATCAAGTTACAGAGCTCACCTATAACACAAGACAACAGAGTCGCTGCAAAATGAACAACTCAAAGTAGAAAAGTTCACTGTAAGGGATTTTATGCAATGACGAAGTGGGAGGGGAAAAAAAATCAGTTCTCTGATGCATTATGATTGAAAGTGATGCGTCAGAAAGTTTCACTTTCAACCACAGCTGTGTGCTGTGAAGGCACTTATGCAAACATTTCAGACTGTCGTTTTGCTGGCTGCTAATTCTATGCATACATACAAGTACACAAAACCCTTGAGCAAGTATCTAAACTTCCAAAAGTCGGAAAGCTTTTGCTTTAGTGCTTTTGCTTCGCTCCATGTTTTGAGTGTCCCAGGCTTTTCTTTAATGTTGTGCCAATTAAAAGCTAATTTGCCACATCTAAACCAGCCAATCAAGCTTTTATAGACTCACTCAAAAGTGCATTAGATTTGATTCATCATGAAATGGAAAATCTTTTTTTTTCTCCCACTTCTAATACATATAAACAGACCAAAGGCCATTATCAGATCTGTTAACCTATCAAAAGAGGCAGTATTTTTTTCTGTCAGTCATTCGTGTTTCCAGCCCAACTCATTTAATAGAAAACAGGAAGCAGATAAGATACAGATTAGTCAATAGTCATGTTTGTTTATATTATTGTTTAATGTAATTAACATAAATTGCAAAAAGTGAATTGAAAATATTGCTAAAAATGCATAGCAGTGTTGACATGAAATTGAACCAGATTGTAGTAAAAACCTAAATTATACAATTAAACAAATAAAACAAAACAAAATTAGTAAATCAATTAATCAATTAGTTACGTGTAATAAAATGAAACGACACAAGAAGAAAGTACATAACTACTAAAATGTATTTTTTACTTTGTGTAAAAGGCTTTTTTGGGAATGGCCGCTTCAAGGCGTCTCTCGTATGGAAAATGAAGCAGCATGAATTGATCAGGTGTGATTTTTGTTCTCATATTTTAAAAGTTTAAAAAACTTGATGGTTAAGTGAGTCTCGTCTAGGAACTCTGTGATCTTTAATTCTTATTTTCTATTGAATTCAGGTCAGGGGATTGCCTGGGCCATTCTAGCAGCTTGATTTTCTTTGTCTAAAAGCATTTGAGTTTCCCCTAATCTGTGTTTGGGATCATTGCCTTGTGGACATCTCTGGTTTCATCTTCAAAGACTGAATCAGCTAATTTCCATTTACACTGACGAGAGGCAGCATTCGTTTCTATCTGCTGAGAGATTTCAGCTGCAGTCTGGGCTTTCCTTGCCTTTTTACACCTCTCTTTCTTCGTGTCTTCAATACTTTTTCCTTGTGTCATTTCATTTTAGAAATAGGTTTAGAATTAAGCTTTCGAAAATAAAATGGTGATGTTTTCAATATCTATTTTAACTGTTATTTAGGCATAAGAACATTTTTTTTTTCATAAGAACATTTATTTTGATATAAGAGCAATTGCAGCATTATGGATATGACATTTGCAGTAAAAACTTAAAACAGAAAATCATAGAGAGAGTATATGTTAAGATTATATTGAAACATCTGTTTATATTTTCCACAACAACTAACCACAGAGTTAAGGGACAAGGAAAATATAAATCTGAAAAAAATTTTATATTTTAAATGAGGAAAATAAACATGCGTTACGGATGTGACAAAAAAGTTAACGAGTTTACAGTCTACAACAAGCTTCGTAGGAATTCTGTGAATTAAACTGCACAACCCAAAATAAATAACGCTAATCGAAAGGATAAAGGTTTGCTCACTACAGTACAAAAACAATAGATTTTATTTTATTTGACATTTTTTGCATCTATGAGGAAAAAGCTTCGTTATGGATGTTACGTCTCTCCGTTTTGGATGTGAAAATACCACTTGTGTGATTTTGGTATATCAAATACAATAGTTCGAAAATATTGACAGAGACAATAAATTTTAATGTAATCAAAATATTCACATTTTATGTTATTTATTTATTTATTTATTATTTATTGTCACATCAGCAACTTATGGCTATTTCATGACAAGATAGATATACATAAAAACATTACATGAAACAAACAGATTCGTATTACAATAAAAGTTAATTAAATAAGTATATAAATTATAAATTTATATAAATTATAAATTACAGAATACAAAATTCACACAAAAATATATTCAAAGTTAAATATGATTTGTCTGTTAAATTTTTGATAAATCATTTAAGATTCTTCCTGGTGGTGCCTTTTTAAAAATCCATGAAAGTGCTCTCCTTATAAAAATTTTGTCTAATTGTATTCAAACTTTCACATTCCAACAAAATATGTTTGATATTAAGAGCAGCCTGGCAATGATTACATTTAGGTGGGTCATCGTTTTTGAGTAAATACAAATCAGTCAACCTAGAATTCGACATCTAGTACAGACGGTTTGATCATGCCTGGTCTCAAAATTATAATCTGCTAAGTGTCTTTCATTTATTTTTGGTTTAATTTCATATAAATCATTATTAAGCAGTTGCCCCATTCCACATTGTTTTAATTTAAAAGGGATTTAAGAGGAATTTCTTTTATGTTTAAAATCTAACTACCCCTTTAAGCAAATATGAGATTAGTTAAAGAGAATACTAAATCAATTTTATTACTTAAAATTAAAATATTAATTAAAATAAAAAATTATATATTTTTTCTGCTTGCACTCACCGATCTCTGCGGGCAGCTGTTTAATCTTGTTCTCTCGGATGCTCAGCATTGTGAGTTTGGACAGATTCTTGATGTCCTTCTCTACGGTGGTGATGCGGTTGAAGCGCAGGTAGAGTGTGGTGAGGGAGCTGACGCGGTACACCACAGCCGGGATCTCCCGCAGCTTGTTATGCCGCAGGTCGAGCATCCGCAGCTTCTTCAGGTTGTCCAGCGAGTCTGGTAGGCTGGTCAGAGAGTTCTCACTGAGCGCCAGCGTCACCAATCCTGACAGGCATCCCACCTCGGGCGGCAGGCTTTGCAGCTTGTTGCTGTACAGGTAGAGCTCGGTCAGCTGGGTCAGCTCCTTGATGGACGAGGGCAACAGATGGATGGATCTCTTGGACAAATCCAGGCGCATCGAATTCTCCTCGCGGCACTTGTTCAGCTCCTTGATGACCTCGGCATTGCTGGATTTTTTGCGCGTGCTGGGCGGCGGATTGGGTCGCTTTATCGTGCTGTCCAAGGTGAAGGCCACCGCGGGCGAAGCACCGCTTGTGTCTTTCTTCCCATCTTTGGCATCTTTCCCTTTGGTTTTGGATTTCCCTTCAGCTTTGGGTTCCCTCTCCTTAGAGTCTTTATCTTTGCCCAGAGTACTGCTCATGGCGAAAGCCCCGCAGTCCAATGGCACATGGGACCCTCAGTTTTATCGCTCTGTTCTCTCGCTCTTGTATTTTGTTCGATGTTCGAGGGCAGAACCAAAGGGAGGGGTTGCTATATCAGTGTGTGCTCATACATACCTGTTTTCCTTCACCGAGGCAGTCTGTACTCCTGCAGGGGTTAAAACTCCATTGGGGTGAAGCGTGTTTGCTGTAGTTGGTGTGGAGGCCACCAGCCTCATGCTTGTTTTAACTCCACTCTTTGTCTTGGCTTGACTAGAGCTGTTTTACACAGTCGGGTCGCCGGGATTCACATCCTTTGGCTGTTGAACAAAACAAACAGCTTCAGTTAAGATGACTTGCAGACAAGAGTTTTGTTCACATTTCAGATGCAAGAGCTTCCCTCAATAATGCAAAAGATGTTTGAGCTGATAACTAATAAATGGACAGCTCCTTCCTGTATGCCTATACCACAAGCGCATTCAGGAAGCAGCAGCATTGAGTCATTCAGATCGTCAGTGGTCGGTTACTTCAAGCAATTACGTGCAATTAAACCTCGGATCGCTTTCGGTGATGCATCAGATGAGTCTTTTTCTGGAGGGTTTGCGGGAAGTAGATACATTTTTCAGGGACTTCAAGTGGACTTGCCTACTTCCAAACTAATTTAGCCAAATATGGCAATTGTCATATCAGCAACATGCAACCTTCATGCTTTCGCAAATATATCTATGACAAACAGTTTAACAATATTGCTAATAGTGTTGCTTTCCTGACTATCAGTGCAAAATCATAATTGCAAATGTTTATACAACTGATTTTAAACAAAGATAAGACAAAATACTGCGTTTTTTTTTCCTTTTTAACCAACATAGTTTCCAGAGCAGAATAAGTATTGATCTTTGAGCAAGTGTTTTTTTTTTTTTTTTTTGCAAATCAATCTGTTTGACTGAATCTAGTAAAATTGTTTATAATTTACTCTGCAGTTATAAACAAATGATTTAAATGACAATGAATTACTTAAGTGTCTTAACAAACTTGTGTCCAAAGTTGTTGCCGTTTTTGCGCAACTGAATATGCTAGCATCTCCATCGTTAAAAACTCACTTATTTAAAGAAAAAAATGCAGCGCTTACATTGACATCAACAAAAATCTCAGCTTGAGTAAAAATGCTTCTGTGGACACATAACGTAAGGCAGAAGTTTTTCACCATCCAATGCAGTGCTTCCCATTAGGGCTGGGCGATAATTCGATATCGGTAATTATCACGATATAAAATATTTTGATAAAACAATAATGGCAGTTCGATAATTGCTCAATAATATTTACGCACTATGCGTAACGTTAACAGCACAATCTCCAACACATCCCAATGAACACTTGAAGCTTGCTCTATGGCTGCATTAAGGATATTTACACTACAACGTTTACACTAAGAAAAATAATATATGTTAGGACTGCGTTGTTTTGTTTGTGTGTTTGATTTTGATTCCAGATTGGGGCGTGCCTTCAGCGCACCTGATGCTGGTCAGCGCCCTTATTTAAACCCCGGCAGAGAGTTTGTCGGTGCCGCTGTCCATTCATTTGGCAGTTGGCCAGAGCAGCGCTCCTATTTGGCCATTATGCTTTCTTTTGCATCCATACACTATCACTGACAACATTTACCGCATCCATTCATTTGCATTTCACACTGATACTGATATTTTGATTATATCATTTAAATTGAGTTAAATAAATATTCTTTTTGATTATACTTCTCCTTGTCGTCTCCCTTATTATGTTACATCCCTGAGCCAGGTGTAACATATGGGGGCTCGTCTAATTTAAATTTAGTTGATTTGATCTTTGGCTTTCGTAATCGGTATTTGTTGTGTAATAGTTGGGAGAGACAAGGAGGTGGAGATGTTTGTTGGAGCGGCTTTGGGTTTCTAGTCCAATCAGGAAAAGGTAAGTTCTTGCGGTTTAAAACTGTGTTAATGTAAATTTCCCCTGTTAGGTTGTAGCAGCGCATAGAGTGGAGGAACTATGACGTCAATTTGTATGCAAAAACCCGGAAGCGAGTTAGCATTTTAGCACTTCTGGTTCCCTCGTCCCAAAGTCAATAGGTTTTTTGAATGGGGTTTCAGTAAAATCGCTTAAATAAGGCCCGTGGCAAACACAAACTCAAGATATTTTCACGTTTTGTTCTACGACATAAAACACATCAGTTACAGCAAATTTTTTATTTTTTAATTCAGTCATGCTTCTTTAAAAAGCCGGTTGCTATCAAGTTGCTAAATAGGACTACAGGTGGTGTCGGAGACATTATACATCATCGAGCTGATCTGGTCTGAAGCGCAGCTCGCTTGTGTTGGGCATTTGGATTTGTCTGTTATTTAGGTATTTTCATGAATAGTATTTTATAGTTTTTTGTGTCTTTTTAATTAAGAATTCAGATTGTGTATAGATAATGCCTTCACATGTAAAGGCTGTCGAGACAGATTCATTTGTTGATCATTTATTTTAATTAAACAATAAAGTTGATACTGAAGATACTGCTCACCAGTGCAGCCTGCCTCTGTCCTGCTCTCATTAATGCAAACGTGTGAATAAATGTGTAAAAATACAGACATATTAACTGTCATTTTAACGTGATCAAGTGATTTTTTGTCTTTTTCTTATTCATCTGAACACATTTTACATTGCAAGTCATAATTGCAATATTTACACTCCTCCATAAAATGTATAGCAGATGTGACTGTATATGCTGCTTTTCACTGTACGTCGTGACATAAAAGGAGTATTGAATGTTGCTCTGTGTCCATCATGATGGAACTTGCAGCCATTTGATAGACTTGTTCCTCCTAACGCCTCATTTCTGTCATCTGTTAAGGTAAGCAGGCTGTGCACGCGCGCGATACACTAATTTAAATATGTCTGATGAAAATACTATACAGGCAGATATATACACGCAGTTTTAAAACTTTTAGAACAACCGTAAAGCGAAACAGATGTATTTCCCACGTAAAAACTACCCAAAAGGCACATAGGTCTGTTTTTTTTGCGTATTTATTTGTTTATAATATGTAGGGTGGATTATAATATAATAAACAGAGAGATTAACTCTTTGTCATGGACATTATTTCTAAAAATAAGCTTGATAAGTTGTCTGTAGCATGGTGGGGCTGACGTCACAGACGAGCGCCCCGAGGGCACTGTAGTCCGTTTATAGCCTAATGTTAGCTTTTTAACTCTTGCATTTGCATTTAAGATCCAAAAGTGCTCCAAGTTGTATTTTCGTGTAAGGTTTATCCGGCTGGACAAAATGTGTAAGTGTAATGAACTGTGTTTGAATACAGAGCTTATTATTTGCAATCTTCGAAAAGCCTATGGGAAAATCCTTTAGGGATTTTCACGAGGGAACCAGTTTTATGCTAGCAGCCGATTAGCCTACAAAGTGACGTCATAGTTCCTCCACTCTATTGCGTTGGTTTTTTATTTTATAAAGTAGCAAATTGAAAGGATCAAACAAAAAAATTTTTAAACTCGAAAAAGGGGACGATAGTGAAGGCAAACAAAAGAAAGAAATATAACAAAACATTTCTAATTTATGAATAACCCCTTACCTCGCTAAAAACTGATGAAAAGAAAAAAAGTCCTTCTGCGCAGTGCACCGCATTCTTTCCTATTCTGAATAAAATAAATATAAAGATGAGATTCACCTCTTACCTGATGTCTTTAACAATACTTTTTCTACGTGTTTGCAAAATGGAAGTTGTACGTTATCTTCCCTATCCACCTTACTCTGAGAAAAGAGTGAACTTGAGAAGATAGGGTAGCTGAATATTGTCGGGAAAGAGCCGAGCCAAAAAAAAAAAAAAGAAAACATACAAATCAATCTAAATAAAAATCAACAAAACTCAAAAAATTTCTCAAAGTGGGCAAAAGTAATGCAAAATAATTTTACCCGAACGAAAGCAAAAACAACGATAATCATAATCATGTCAGCAAAATACACTAAAAACGAGATCAAAGGAAAAATCGCGCTCTCCGCTTTTTATATCCCCGCGCGGCCGCGCCATCTCCGCCTTGCCTCCGAAACGCGGCCAGCTGCAGACTGCAGTGAATAATGCTAAGCTGACTCTCTGCTTTTTCGCTGATCCACTGCCATGTCCCGCTATACACCCGCAACCGACCTGCAATTAGCTAACTATAATGTATTTTTTATTACCCGACCAGTGGTTTATCCGCAGTGCCCGCAGATAAAACCGACATTTACGCATCACTAACGGGAGGCAAAAATACAACCTTTATGGCTCCCCGCATGTTTTCATTGTGATGCGTGATTTGTAAAATAAGAGTTTTTTTTCTGATGTTAAACAATAATATCCAATAACTTGTAGGGATGTAACGGTATTGTAAATACCGTCATACCGCAATATTATTTTTTTCCGATATTACCGTAGTCGCATGACTCGGTACAACTATAGGTCTTCTGAGAAAATTTGCTCAGGCAAATGAAGCGAACGGGAGGTAGCGAAAACTACAATTCCCATCAGCCCAGGGGTGGCCATCATCCCTTGCGGTCTGTTGTCGCTACAGATACAGTAATGCGGAAATGGAGTGTGCTGCTAGAAGCGGGCATCAAAAAGAGCTGGAAATGATCGAACCTGAAGCGGGTGTTGTCGCCGCACGGGTACTGAATAGCGGTGTTGTTTCGCGCGTTCTGATCAGCTGTGTTGTCGCGCGCGTACTGAATAGTGGTGTTGTTGCGCGCGTTCTGATCAGCTGTGATGTCGCGCGCGTACTGTAAAGCGGGGAGGGGGGGTTGAGCGCGCATACTCAAGAGCGGTGTTGTCGTGCGCCTACTGAAGGGCGGGACGGAGGGTGTGACACAGCACACTGTTCAGATTGATACAGACATGAGACCTCTCTCACTCATGGCTTGTCCTCTCAAGTGGGGGAAAGACAATGCACAACGTTACCCACTGCTGTCAACCTGGGCCAAGTCATATCTCTCTGTCCCAGAAACCTCAGTCCCAAATGAGAGGGTTTTTTTCTGTTGCAGGGGACATTTTAAATGCCCAGAGATACCAGCTTTTACCAGATTATATTTATATGATAATTTTCCTTAAAACCCATCTCTATCTAAGTGAGTGAGTGATTAAATGTTGAATGTGATGAGTTTTCAACAATACTAAATTGAAACTTTATTTTTTTACATGGTTTAATAATTTTTTGTTATTAAAATTGAAGTTCCTGTTTCAAAGCTTACAGATAGATGGCTAATTTGTATGTCATTGACACTTTTGGCACTTTTTTGGAGTATTTTCATAAGTTTTGTTTTTCCTGTAAATGATTCAATAAATACCGTACCGTGACATTCATACCGAGGTATTACCGTACCGTGAAATTCTGATACCGTTACATCCATAATAACTTGTAATGTCTTTGGTTGTTTTCTCTTTAACTTTTAACTTTTCCTATTGCCTATAGAATAAAAATAAATAAATAAAAAACACGTGTCAAGCCATGAGAACCGAACCGAAAACAGTATTAAAAAACCATGTTAAAAAAATCTCCCCATTTTTGTATCCCTCCTCTCTTACGAGGTGTGCTGACTGCACTCTCCTGCAGAGGATCAGCAATTCTTCCTCTATCATCCTCTTGCTATCCTCAACAACATCAGTCTTAAATTGGTTTTACACAGGAAGGAGTGGTAGTGTATAATTCATTTTCAATAAAAAAAATGTGGCAAGCTGAAAATTGCAAGTGGTTTCACTCTCGGCTGTGTGGAGGTGCTCAATAACATAGCGTGCACTAGTGTACATGACATACAAATACAAACAATGTGCAAAGTACTGTATCTGACATGAAAATGCGCTGTTTATGTTCTAGTTAGGTTGCACGATTAATCAAAAAACAAATTGTGATATCGAATCGACCCCCCACACGATCTTAATCTAGCATCTCTACAATTCAGCCTATTATATTTTCAAGTTCAGGAGAGAAGCATTAGATGACTTCACAAGTCTTCACATTGCTATATATATATATTGCTCAGCATTGTGAACACCTCCAAATGGTGTTGAAAGAGTCAGCATATTGTATTTATAAAGTATAATTCACCCAAAAATGTCATTTCTCTTTTCATTTAATGACGTATTGGATTTTGTAAATCACACGCAAGCTGACGCACTGTTTGTTTCCTACAAAGAAAACGCACGTGCCCACAAATGATTTCTACTTTAGTAAAACCTGCATAGGCTGTTAATTAAAGGTAATTAAATTGTAAATAACATTCAGTTTGTAGCACAGAACTATTGTTTTGAAAGTATGATTTGAATGTAGGCCTATTTTTTTTCTCAAAATGACTGGAGCCAAAAAATGAAACACTCTGCAGTGAAAGTGAAACCAAAAGCTTGAACAACATTTAAATGATCATATCAAAGTTTAAAGTTATGATTACGACAAGCATTTGATACATTTTGTACATTAAAATACATGTTTAACAGTGTCTGAGAATAAATGTTAAACTATGTTAGCCTAACATTGAATATAATGCAAGAGGGAATCTGATAATGACAAATGTCTCATTTGTCAGTGAAAAAGATTATATAACAATATTGTCAAGGGAAGACTGCAAGCATACATCTCAAACATAATTCAACTTCAGATTTATGAATAGTTGTATTCTGATGTCATCACTTTACTGTACATTCAAGCGCACATAGCTCACCTGATTTTTATGATTTAATATTATTATGGTTCTTCTGAGTGTTTCAGTTTAGGTTAAGTTCAACACACAGTTCAGATGTTTTTATTATAATGTGTTAAAAAGTGTCATGTTGGGGGCGAGTACACAGCTCACTTTTTTAGGGGTGTTGCTTTACATGAAAATTAGTTTCAGCTTCCCGCTTAACATTACAAGGGGGTGGAGCCAAGAGCTCCCACGCTCTGTGTTTGCAACAGACAGGCAGAAGCTAAGCTACATGAGAGGATCAGCATTCAGCCGTACATGTACGACTCGGACACAGACCAAGCAGAGAGTACAAAATCATTTGTGTCTTTAAATAGTTTTACAGCCAACTGTGTGCTAGTTTCAAGAGCCTAGCTTGTACACCAAGACTAATAACCACGCACACTGAATTAACTTTGACTGAAGCACCGGATGCGCCGCTCAAAGTCACGACATGGCACACCAGACACTCTCTGTGGCGCGGCAGAAACATGAAGTGTCCTGAATCGGTGGCATAGACTGTAAAATATATGGACGTAGTGTCCGTGACGTCACCCATAGGTTTCTGAAGAGCGCAAAAGAAGCCACAAGTAGGCGCGGCTAACCGTCGCCATTTTGTTCGCGCTTCATCGCACTTACGGCGGTATACCAAACAAGGGCAAAGAGGCGGAGAGTGAGCGGAGCTACTGACACATGCTGGCATTTTGCTTGGACCTGGCTCAGACACACTTTACTTTGGGAAAGCGCTTAATACTTTATCACCTGTGACTCGTTTGTATTGTGACCACATGTGCTTGGCTGTACACTATGTCAATAAAGTGTTAAGTCTTTTAAAAACACTGCTGTAATACATTGAGCCACTAAGTATTGTTCTTCTGATGTTTTTTTACAGGAGGAAAACGCAAATTACTTCCAAACACTTCAGATAGTCTGTGTTAGTAAATGCAAGACTATTGATGACATCTAGCATAACACCCTATGATAACACTTCAAATGACTGTTCTACAGCCCAAGTAGAACAAACTGTTAAACTGAAGTTTAAGGTAGATGCAATGAAAAGTACACATGTTTGCAAACCTACCTAAAAGTACAAACAATAATTCCCATTAGAGCAATAATGTGGAGAATATTGATCTTGTGTTGAGCCCAATGAGCCTTACATCTAAAAAATAGAGCAAGAGCGTTCCTTTAATGATATCGCTTTGAATCACACGCTGAAAATGGCGTAAAACAACAAACCAAGGATATGGTGATGCGCCTGTCAATCAATATTAGTGGGTGGGGGGCCGCACTCCTACGTCAAGTTGCGGTCGATCTAAAAACTGCTCCAATTGGTCCACCGTTTTTATGTTGTTAAACTGAAAAAAAAAAAGGACTGGGTGTGTTTATATCACCCCAATATGACGGTCTATACAGTAAATCTACACACATGTCTGTCCAAACAGCTTGAAAAGTAGATTTTTCACCATAGGTGCCCTTTAATGACCAGCACGAATTCAAAGTCTATTCAAGTCCACCGTTCCACATCTATACAAAATTTAGCATTTTAACAAACAATAGACCTACACATATATTATTACTGTTTCTTTACCATATGTTTAAGAAATAACAATAGTAATAGCTTACTCATAATAATCATTACATCTCCAGAATCTGGATTTTTTACTTTAAGTAAAAAAAAATGTGATTCTTATTTTAGCTAGAATCCTGCAGCCCTACTCTTAGGTACCATTTAGATTTGCGCAAATACTAATAAGGCCTTGTTTACTGTAACTATAGTGATGGTGTGCACACAGAGCTTTAAAGAGCAAAATTTGTCCTGAACACTTTACTTTTGATTCCTTTTGAAAAGACTGCTTATCTGTGGAGGAATGTGTTCACTTACATATTGTAGTGCCTTTTGTCTAAGAGAATAAAATGTTTTTTCTTACTATTAGAAAATTAAATTAAAGTGTTGTGGTAGCCAAGTGACAGAACTAATACTGTGACCTAATACCGTTACCACCAACTATCAATTCTAATAAAATTACATTTGTAAAACTGACAAAAACAGTACAGATATTTGATTATAACTGTTTTTAACCATAATAATAATAATTTATAATTCTAATATTAAAAGAAAGATTTACTTTAAAAGGTTGTTGGAGCAGATATCAAGGTCTCATAATCTCAAGTCCCAATTAGAAGTATAAATGAACTGAAACAATGAATCACGAAAATATCAAGGCAAACTTGGGAAACATTTTACAATGTATAACATACATTTCTGACACAGAAGCTGTAAGCTTTTACCTGCGAGACGCCTCAGAACATTCATTAAATCACAAATGGCATTTAACACTCAGTAATCCAATAAAAGCCACAAACAAAGCTAATCAGAAATGCCTCAGTTCTGTGCCAGATGCTATCTTTGCATAAGCACGCGTCTCTCTGTCCTGCATTGTGAAATGCAAAAGTGTGTGTGCGGTCAAAGTCTTCATTGTGCGTGTGCCTAGTCCAAGCTCAGATCAGACCAGCAGAAAGGTTAACACCATGGGGAATAATCTTTGGGAGTGCTCTTCAAAGCTCCTGTGGGTCAAAAAGGCCTTTATGGCCAAAGAGTCCAGCACGTTAGTACAATAATAATAATACAGCATTACTGAATGTGCACAAGGTCACAGGGTTCCATAGTTTACCGGTACTATGGTAGTACCGTGATACTATGGTTCAAAACACTGGTGGTGCCACTGTAGTATCGTCATTAAAAGTCTATCTACAATAGATAATGTTGTTGAATTATTTTGGATTGTTACCTGATAAGAACTCAAAATAGCAACAGGAAACATTGAAACATTATTTTATGACTTTAAATAGCATAATTTTGCTGGAAAAATGCTCTTTTTGTAACAAATTTCGTTTGCTATAATTTGTGTCTTTATTTTAATGTTTTTTTGTTGGTATGTTATCTATAAAATAAACAAAAAGAACTAATATATTTTACGTGAAGTGACGTGCAAATAATACTTATTTCAATAACAAGGTAATTCTGAACTAAATTAAAGCAGATCTATAATACCATGTAAAATATAGTATTTCTGACAATTTTCTTTAGAATTTGAGTTATGTAGTAATCGTAATTAGGCATGAGGCGATAACTGGTTTCAAGGTTTACCATAGTTTGTAAAGTCAAGGTTTTGAAATCACAAACATTTTCTTTTCTACCATTCCTATGGTATTTGTGAGGGTTTTTTGTGTTTATTACAACTATTTTTATTAGGTTTTTTTATATGGAGACAGATAAGACTCAAAAGTAATTCACGCAAAAGACACGGTTTACACATGCGTAGCCAAATTCACGTGAATAAAAACCAAATTCACGTGCGTAAAAAATTTATTTATATTCACAAAAAAATTTCACATCCTCAAAATAAAAATACATTTTCATAAAATACGTTTCACAAATGCAAAACACCATTTGCAAATGTATAGGAGTGTACAAAAAGTTTTGAATGTTTAAAACTTGCGAGTTCATCCTGAATGAGAATGTGCAAATCCTCTTTCGGCGGTGTTGTCGCCGCGCGCGCTCTGAATAGTGGTGTTGTCGCGCGAGTTCTTATCAGCTGTGTTGTCGCGCGCGTACTGAATAGCGGTGTTGTCGCGCGAGTTCTTATCAGCTGTGTTGTCACGCGCGTACTGTAAAGCGCGGACGGAGGGTATGTCGCGTCGCGGGGGCACTTTTGATCATATTGGAAGGGAACTTTCTATCCAAGACTAAAAAGGGCATGTGCACTGCACAGGTTGAGCACTGTGTGTGCACGTGCCTGCAAGTTGGGGAATACGACTAATCAGTCATGGGGACTGCAGAAACACAGCACACTGTTCAGATTGATGCAGACATGAGATCTCTATCTCACTCATGGTTTGTCCTCTCAAGTGGGGGAAAGACAATGCACAACGTTCCCCATTGCTAACAACCTGGGCCAAGTCATATCTCTCTTGTCCCAGAAACCTCAGTCCCAAATGAGAGGGTTTTTTTTCTGTTGCAGGGGACATTGTAAATGCCCAGAGATACCAGCTTTTACCAGATTATATTTATATGATAATTTTCCTTTAAACCCATCTCTATCTAAGTGAGTGAGTGATTAAATCTTGAATGTGATGAGTTTTCAACAATACTAAATTGAAACTTTATTTTTTTACATGGTTTAATAATTTTTTGTTATTAAAATTGAAGTTCCTGTTTCAAAGCTTACAGATAGATGGCTAATTTGTATGTCATTGACACTTTTGGCACTTTTTTGGAGTATTTTCATAAGTTTTGTTTTTTTCCTGTAAATGATTCAATAAATACCGTACCGTGACATTCATACCGAGGTATTACCGTACCGTGAAATTCTGATACCGTTACATCCCTAATATATACACATACATACATATATATACACATACACACACACACACACACACACACACACACACACACACACACACACACACACACACACACACACACACACACACACACACACACACACACACACACACACACACACACACACACGCAGTCAAATAGCTATTAACTTCTTTTTTCTTTTTTTTTTTGGTGGGGCCAGTGAAAATTTTGGCTGGGCAAGTGAAAATCAGAACGACTGGCCCGATCGGGCCAATAGATAAAATCTTTAGCGTTGAACCCTGGTTTGTGGTTTATATTTTTTTTTTTGACAACAAGCACCATTTTTTTACTATGAAATCAATATAAGGCAGATAAACTCTTGTTATACTGACCACTGTCATTTTGTAGGAAAAAAATAAGCCCATTAATGACAATATTTACATTTGCAATCAGACCTTTGTAGAAAAAAAACTCAAACCCATACCTAATAAACCCAAAATTATATTCAAATGGTCTCCTCATTTTTTCCATTACTGTGTTTAAAAGATCTGCATTGATGGAGCAATCAAACCAAACCTGCCAAGTGTGAACACACCCAAAAAGTGAGCAATGTGTCAAACATTAACTGACCTCCGCTCTCACTCAACATGCAACTGAGTTTAACCAAAGCCAAGTCAAAGTAACTTTCAGTTTCATGACCTTCGACTATCTAATCTTGTTTACATATCAGTCAGACAGTGAATCGCAGCCATTTGTGCTGACCTGTGAAAATGCTGTGATTGAATTATGAACAGGCCACTTCTATAGATATCTTTTTTTTAAGTAGATCTATGTGTTTCCACTGTCAACTATACTCTACAGCGTGACATCTCTGTTAAATTAGATGCAGGTAAGCCCATACGACTTCAGATAAGCTCCTTTTAAATCCCAAAGCTGTGATATTTCTCAGAAAAGCCACTCGATGCCACTTCTGAGCAAGACATGGGTTTCGCAGAACAGGTCTGCCATGAGGAAAGCGTAAAACAAAGCAAACAGATCAATATCCAAACATGAACATTACACCATCTAATTAAACATATTACAAAAAAAAATAAATACTCAAACTCACCCTGGCTTTTGAAACATGAGTTATGATAAAATAATAGCTAGTTCTTACTTTCAAGCAGGGCTGGGCACAAACTCTTATAGCTGACAGTCAAAAATTTGCCAAGCGTACAACTTTTGTTTGTTTTTTTAGCACTTTAGACAATTCAGACCAATTGAAAACACTAACACAAATGTGTCAAAAAGAACCTGCTCATCAGGTGTTGCAAAATCTTAAAAAAAAAAAAAAAAACGTATCCAAAGCTGATGTAGCAACCAAAGACACCTGACATAACGTGTGTGCACATAAACAAACAAAAATCCACCACACTCACACAGCTCAAATAATTTATATGTGGACAACCAAACTGACTTTAAGCACATCAAAACAATGGGCACATGAATTTAGCAAAGACTGAAAACGAGTGTGCACATTACACAATATATACAACATATAAGAGCCCATATGATGTATATTTTCTCCTTAAAACACCCACGTTGGCTTTTTCTACATTAAAATGTTAATATATTGTATTTTGAAACTACATAATATCAGTGCATTGTACAATAGACAGTGCAATGCTGAAGTAGGCCTCTTTTACATTCAGACACATTCACCCAGAAAGATACAATGGCGTTGATCCGCTTGTATACACATATTGTCATTCTTACATAAGAAATAACAAACTTGCAAGCGGAAAAGACGAGATATGGGAACAAACGCTGCTATAGGTAATCCAGTGCGTATTAGCCTCGGTGTACATACTTGGAAGTTTAAACTAGCGCACAGTTGGCAACTTGGTTTAGTTGCTGCAGTTTAATTTCGTTCTGTGCAACAGAAACACGGCATTGAGAAGGCTTCACGATTAATTAACTGCGACGAATTAAAGCGCAGTTATTGTGTAATCGGCTAATCATTGCATCCGCTGCTCGCGCCACTCGCTTAAGGTGACTTGCGCAGCTCGTGCTGTATTGAACAGACGCACGTCACTTTATAATTATAGCGGACGTTTTTCCACTGAACTAAATTTATTTTTTATGTCTTAGTTGCACTATTTGAAGGGCCGGAACAAATTGCCTCGGGTGCCGGGTACAGCCCGCAGGCCGCCAATTAAATAGTCCTGGTCTAGGGGGTTGAATCTAGATTGCAATCTTTTTAGTTTAATTGTGCAGCTCTAGGATGAACCCATCAGACCCTTTCAGAGGTACACCCAGCTTTGTGAGTTCATCAACTTCTCCAAAACCTGTACCTGGAATTCAGCGGTGCTTCCGACTGAACCGAGCCCAGTTTGATGAGCTGTTGTCCAGTCTTGGCAAGAAGATTTGCCATCGGGACACCAACAACAGGCATTACATCATAATCACGCCCCTACAAGAGAAGGCTCCTGATTGGTTAAGGCAGCACGAAAGTCCGCTAAACTTTAAACTTTAAATTTTCCAACTAAAGACATTCATGCGGTAAGCGTGTCTCATGCACAACTCACGGTGCTTCATTCACGCGAAACGCATCATTAGTGTCGCCTCCTTCGTGCAAATATTTTAAAACAGCAGACTTTATAATTTCTTGTGTCCAAATGGTTTCAGAGTAACAAAGCTGTTTTCTATTTTAATTAATCTGTTTTTGAATGAAGCAATTACGTTAATGATTCATTGATCAAGTTCTAAACAGTCCCTTGCTTCATTTGTAAAAGAATCTGCTGTTTTGAACAAATCAATGACAGTTAATCAGCTACGAGTAGGCAATCTGATTTCTTGACAGCTGCCAACAACGATTACTAGGGATGTAACGGTATCAGAATTTCACGGTACGGTAATACCTCGGTATGAATGTCACGGTACGGTATTTATTGAATCATTTACAGGAAAAAACAAAACTTATGAAAATACTCCAAAAAAGTGCCAAAAGTGTCAATAACATACAAATTAGCCATCTATATGTAAGCTTTGAAACAGGAACTTCAATTTTAATAACAAAAAAAATATTAAACCATGTAAAAAATAAAGTTTCAATTTAGTATTGTTGAAAACTCATCACATTCAACATTTAATCACACTCAGCCCATCTACCCAGATGAGAGCTCTGCTAGTCGGACTTCTCATCAAGCATCTCCCGCTGGATCTAATCTCACTATATTTATTAAACGGGATATTTCATTTATCTTGTTGTCTTTATCTAACGACATATTCCCTGACTTTGGGCATTGGAATCTATTACTTGTTCTCAGATAACGTGTTTTGGCTGAGCGCAAAGATAAGTTAATGATTAATGTAACCACGTACATTCTGTATATTGACTGATCGCTTGCCTTTATTTCCTATAATGTATAAACTTATTGTATGTTATACTTTTAAAATGGCCATTATCGATTATTAAAACTGATACTCAGCAAAAGAGAGGGTGTGTTTCGTATTTTCACTGAAATTGAAAGGAGGCAGTTGTTATCGGCTCCGTTTTGTTATAAATATCCACAAAGTGAAGATGACGCTCATGTATGCAGCAAGACGCCTCAACATGTCTGCTGTCTAAGTTGCTAATATTAAAATGAAAATAGGCAGTTCCTTAAATCATGTTTACATTTTATTGTTGACAAAGTGAAACAACGAAGCCAGGGTGATGTGAATGAAGTTATAAAGTACACTGTTCCCTTTGAAGATTTACCCGTGTCCTCGGTATAATCTGCTTTTCCATATCAAACTGAGAAGAAGAGACTGCAGCCTTGATCAAACTTGCGAAGTCTGAACTTACACAGAGATAATGCAGGATTGAACTGTGTGTGTTAGGCTACTTAATATTCAGGAAAAGCCCCAATCAGAGAGGCGAATGTCTGCAGCCCCGCTTCCGTTTTCAGATGTCTCCGTTTTCCATCATCCACACTGAATGAAATGAAATGAATGAAAACGGCCTCTCCAGCGTTTTCGAAACGCTCCGTTTTCGGCGCTCGAGAACTCCGGCGTAGTGTGGACGGTGGGCGTAACCGTAGCAAAACTTGTGCGTTTTCAAACTAAAACGCATTAGTGTAAACGGGGCCTTAGAGTTTTCCAGCTCTTTTCATCCCCGCTTCTAGCAGCACACTCCATTTCCGCATTACTGGATCTGTAGCGACAACAGACCGCAAGGGATGATGGTCAAGCATGGGCTGATGGCAATTGTAGTTTTCGCTACCTCCCGTTCGCTTCATTCGCCTGAGCAAATTTTCTCAGAAGACCTATAGTTTTACAGAGTCATGCGACTTCGGTAATATCGAAAAAAATTAATATTGCGGTATGACGGTATTTACAATACCGTTACATCCCTAACGATTACCCTGATTATTTTTGATTAACGATTACTGAAATTAAAAAGCTCCCAGTACTGGGTTGAATACCAAAGCAATACTAAAAACACTGAAAATGGGTTGGTGTTACCTTACGCTACCTTTATTAAAATTTTCGTGTGAATGTTGATTTCACCATCTCATTTAGGAAACCTCCATACCATGTATAATAAACCAGGTATATCTCTGAACTGTTCATAATAGTGAATATAAAAACATGACACATCCCTTCTCCTTTATTTAGTCGCGATGACTCCTGAGACTTTGACCAAGTGCAACACTAAAGTCTGCATTAGATGCATCCTCGATATCAAGAACAAAACTGGGTTCTGTCACGCACCCTCCGTTCTTGAGTATAAGAATTAAACATTGGCGGTTGATAGTGACGTTACACGAGAATACAAGGATGTAAGATTACTTAAGAACACTTCGAGAACCAGCCAAAGATTTCTTTATAGCATTAAAGAAAATTAAATTACAATAAGTTATATATAATTAGAACGAGGACAGCATGGTATTGGAAAATGTAACATTGCATTATGTTTATTTTATGATATACATTGCGTCATGAACACATTTTAACCAGATGACTTAATATCTCTATTTAAAAGCATTAATAATGTTAGATGGATTGGCATGATTCTGCATCTCCAGAAAATCGAATAGTTTATAAACTTTTTGGGGTCCCCCGACACATTTTTGTTGTGTTCTGTGCTATTTGCCGTGCATTTCAGTATCAACAATTTATAAATACAATCGAGAAAAAGATAATTAAAGTGTTTTATAATTTCCAGAGTCTAACAGTATTCAAGTATAGCAATTGAATGATAAAAATAAAAGTAATTCAATAAAATTAATTAATGTCGTAAATGGTCATTTCTTTTACCCGAATTCTTTTAAAATCATTATACAATCACAGGCATCCCAAACATGTGCAAATGATAAATTATGATACAATATCAACATTGCATATATCCTGCGATCTGACAATTGTGATGTACTCATTGCGATATTGAAGCTGAAACAATATATTGTACAGCTCTAATTAGAACCAAAAATATAGTTCAATTAAAGAGTAATCAAACTGCTATAAATCATTTTGAAAAGAACTAGATTACAGTCTTGATTGGAGACTCACAACAATATCGAGTTAGACTATGATATTGATCATCAGCATAATACAATTAACAGCCATTAGACAGTCTCAAATGAAACATCCAAAGTACAGGAAACACAACAGGATAGTTAATATGCAGAAAACCGAAGCGATTCTAGATGTGTGTTGTGGGCGAAGACTGTTGAACAGCACTGTAAGGCAGGGGTCATCCTGCACAACTTTCTCCTAATCTTACATCCGACTGCAGGAAAAAATACATCTCTCCTTCCTTACCACGCTTCAACTTACTTAAATCTGCAAGCAGAGATTATGCATCTGAATTTTATGAAACAGATCGTGAAAAGGGTGCGTTTACATAACAATGTACTAATATTGACAGGTTTTTCCAGTCGCTTTTTGAACATTTTGCATACATATATGACAATGTCAAAATAATCACATGGATCTGCAAAATAAACAATTTAGTATTTTAAGTTTGCAAGAAAAACAAGAAAATTTATATTTTTATGGTTGCCTTTTGTTTCGTTTTGTTTGCAAGCTGTGAAGAAGTTCACTTTTTTTTTCAACTATTTTCGTACAATATTTTACGACTTTTAGACAATTAGATTAATTTTAACATCAAACTAAACTTTCTGTTCTGCCCTATCAGACTTCAAACTTGGATAAGCAAGTTTAAATTAGGTTGTAGTCTTAAAAAACATTGCTTTATCAAAGGCTGAAAGTTCAATGGGAAAAACCTACCAAAAAGAATGTGAGAGCAACCAAGGCTATGAGTGACTGTAAAAAGTTTACACTACAATTTAAGAAAGATGTTCACTTAGGGTTTCTGCAGACTTTAAGACATTTTAAGACCATAACAAATTAAATTTTAGACTCATAAAGGGCTAAACACTAAGGATTTTTTAAAAAAATAAATATTGTAATAAACAATAATAATTTAATAATAAAAAAATTTAATATTTCAAATATGATGTACAAACAAGCAAGCTCTACTTGTATCCATAACCTTTTTTTTACAAGTTAACAAATGCTTTAAAAGTTTAAAACATATAGAAACTAAATGCATACACAACAATTTGTCCAGGAGTGCGTTTCTGAAAACCATTGTTAGCCAACTAAGGTTGCAAGTTGCGTTGTTACAAATATTGATTTAGCATTTCCTAAATCCGTCATTACAACGAACATTCGCAAACTGCATCACAAACTTATACGTTTGCAACTACACCTCTAGAGCTGTAGTTAGAAGCATAGTTTCTGACTGTGTTCTATTTCCAGTTATCCCCCCATGCCCTATTCCTTTCGAACCTTCCAACATTTAATCTTGGAGTGATTGAAAAAAACATTAAAGTCATATATGTATATTGCTTTCAAAGTATTTTTAAAGTTCAGGTTTAGCAATCTTAATATTGACAACTGCATTTCCTTCGCAGTGCACTTTGAAAACATTTATGCCATTTTGAACACAGCCATGGTTCATCACTAAAGCTATAGGTAACCTATTAATTAAAAGCGGAATTGACATTATGTCCCAAAAGCTTGTGAAAACAAAAAATATATATAGTACCCGTAATGTTTTTGATTTATAGGTTATTCATTAAGAAATGTATCTGTACTGTATATGACATGGGCCTGTTGATTACAACATTTCTGCAGTGATTTAAATGTGTCCAATTGAAATAGTAGACTTTCACGATAAATAAAAAAAAAAAATCCTATTTAATAATAATAAAACAAAATATTATCATGTAGGATTTTTCTTCATTTCTTATTAAAGTTTTATGCTGGATCTGCGACAGAAAAACCATGGTTTTGAGAAACAGTTGTAACTACATCGTTTTTTTTCCCAAACTTACTATGATAGTGCAGCCATGAGCTATGTCGTTGTTGGAAAATGCATCTCATGTCAGTGTCCTCAGAAGTAAATACATGGAGCACTTTCAAACAAATGTTATTTGTGATAAAAAATTATTAAACAATTATGGTAAATAGAGTAAAATTACCTCAAAAATTACCTTTTTGAAAAAAAAAAAGTTTAAAGTTTTATTGAGATGGATTGTTTAATGGTTGTTGGCCAGATTGGGTAGCAATGCATGAACAAAGAAAAATTAAGACCCATTTAAAAAAAAGATTAAAGATCTACAATACAATATTTTAGTAAATTCAAGACTTTTTGAGGCCTAAAACTTTGACTTTGAGACTTAAGACATAACTATTGAGGTAAAAGTGTCACATATTTTGTAAGACTGGCGTAAAAGTGTGCATTAGAAAAAAAGCCTTTAACTATCCCAGTTGCTTTGCTTTTTTACTATACTTGTATTTGTGTTGTCACATAATACCACACAAAAATATACATTAATGTATAAGTTGCATTTTCAAAGAAAGTAAGTTCTACTGTGTACAGCACACTTTTTCAACTGGTATTTTTATTAAAATTTGTGGGTTTTACATTGTAGTCAGTTTGTTCATAATATGCTTATTTAGCTACAGTATCTGACATATGCTTTACTATAGGATATCTGCTTCAAAACAAGGCCAACAAACCCGCATTCCACCAAAGTGGGTTACAAATGCACTTGCACACAAACTTGAAATAACACACAAGCACAAAGTCGAAACTGTACAGAGCTGAGATCTAAGCAAAAATTTCACAGGACAAAAAAAATCTCTCAAGCAACTGGCAGATTTAACACTTATTTGAGTGACAAGCTATGCAATGTTGCAGTCTTTCCCAACTAACACAAGACACATTGACAACAAACCCATAGCAAATTCAATAAAAAGCTTTGGAGAAGATAAATAACTTCTAATAAACGTGTATGATTATAAATTCATGACCTATATAAAACACTCAGGCAAAGCCACCAATATCTAGTTTCTTACACCAATAGCCATATTATGGCAAACACGTTTAAATGTTAAATAATTAAACATTTTTAACGATCAGCAATACAATTCTGATGTGTGAAAAGATTCAGAGAGCCAAGCGTCTGTTTTGATCGGCTAACCAGCTAGCCATTTTCAACTGTTAAAGCACAAAACCCCACATAAACTGTCACTAACACTGACTAACATTACACAGATTACAAAAGCAAAAATAACGAAAAACACTCACTGCATACTCACAATGTCGTGACATATGACAACACACACGGATAGCTTGAAAGCTGGCTAAGGAAATCTGTCTGTTAGCATTAGCCACCCTTCAGATGTGGCTAACAGGCTAGTAGCATTAGCCCTGCGCGAGCTCACACAAACAAAAACATGGTAAACACAAATGTCACCTCACACTTCTCACCAAACGCGTACATTTTGGAATAAGCCGTCTCATCTTGACGAGAAGCGGTTAAATTCTCGTGTCTGGGGGTGTAAAAGCTCGTTGTTCTCTTCAGACAGGCCCTCTGTGAAAACAAACTGTCATCCGCCTAACGGCACTCTGGCAGAGCTCGAGCTCAAAGCGGGAAGAGCTCAATCCGCAGCGGGTGCGCGTGCGTCGGACTCGGAGAGGCCGCGAGTCGACTCTTTCGAGCAGTTCGTTCTGAAGAATCGGTGAATAGCATCGGTTGTTCTTTTAAAGGGATAGTTCACCATGTGTGCGAATTATACATTTTGGTAATGTTAGTTTACATGATTCAGTGAATCAAATGTATGTTTTTATTTATTTTCAGTGTTTTGAATATTTAGTGTATTCTGACCTGATGAGCCATTTCGGCTTACTTTAGGACAAACTATACAAACAATGCATCTAATTTGACATTTCTTTTAGGCAATATGTACAAACAAACATCTATTCAATGGGAAAACATGCATTTCTTCAGGTTTTGTGAACTCTTTGGTGTCTATCTCTGCTCTAAATCTGCCGATTTGAAACTGCTGATAACTTTTTTCTGCATAGACTGATTGGTGCAATTATGCATTCACAGTTTCTACTATCGTGCCTAAAGTGTGAGCCAAGGCCAGTCGCGTTTCCACTGTCACTTCCAGGGCCTGATCGTGCGCAAGCGGGGCTTCCTTAGGGCCAGCGGCTGGGCTTTTTTCGGCCCGTCTAATACCTTGGGCCAAAGAGGGCCAGCTATGGCCTCGGAAGCGTCACGGTTTTTAAGGTGGACCGGATAGTGTCAATAAGAAGCTGCGAATAAGAAGCTGGATTCAGCCTCGTTATTCCATAAAATACCTTATAGGCTAGGGGTCTTTTTAGTGTGACACTTGATTTGGGTGACACACTGCGAGCTACTAGCCTGACAGTGGAAACGTGATCTGATTTCAGCCTCACTGCTCATGCTTCTGGGCAATTGGCATGCATGTCCCAGTCCGATAAAAGCCCTGGCTCGCACTGCCCGACAGTGGAAATGCGGCTAATGGTATGAACTGTTATAGAGGTGGTCAAAATTATGTCTATTATTTTAATTATTAACATTATTATTTAAAATACAGATCAGGGTGAATTTTTATCCTCAGTGTAATTCGCACCCTGAGTTCATCCTAAAGTAACAATTCTGTCACATTTTAAGCTTAAAGCGATAGTTCAAAAAAGAAAATTAAATTCTGTCAACTTTCTCAAACTCTTGTTCTTTCTTTTTTTTTTGACGAATCTTGGAAACTATAGCCATATTGACTTTCATAGTATATATATATATATATATATATATATATATATATATATATATATATATATATATATATATATATATACTATGAATATGTCAGAATGTGCCCAGAGATATCTTTAGCTCTCCACTCTACCTCACTAATACCCCTTTCACACAGTGATACCGGTAGATATCTGGAACATTTCCGAAACTACTTTACTGGTATATTCAAAAAAGCGCTGTTCACACAGGCGAGGACGTTACGGAATTTTTCCAGAAAAGACCTTTCACACATCCATTCCAAAATACCGGTAAATTCTGACATCATTAACCAGAAATGAGCTTTAAACAGCTGGGCTTGTATTTGTAAATATTTGACTACATTACAAACTGTGTGGACGGATCAGTATTTTAAACAACTCCGATAAAAACATATAGAGAAACACTTTCGCATGTCGAGATGTTCATAATATGTGTGTGTGCTGGCGCTCACGGGCTCACGTGTCTGGGAAAATATTCAAAGGCTTTTATTCTCATAAACCGCGCGGACGTAAATGCGACTGACTGTTCTGATTGGCTAAAGCAGACGTCAAACGTCAGCACGTTCTAGACGTGCACGCGCTCTTTCCGGCAATCTACCTTCTGCATTCACACAACGCAGCATTCCAGCAAATTACCAGTAATGTTACAAC
This sequence comes from Danio rerio, assembly GCF_052040795.2. Classification (NCBI taxonomy): domain Eukaryota; kingdom Metazoa; phylum Chordata; class Actinopteri; order Cypriniformes; family Danionidae; genus Danio; species Danio rerio. The sequence goes on from NC_141042.1 coordinate 32,457,617, forward strand.
TTCTCTTTCTGGAAAATAGTCATAACGAATTTACCGGTATTTTCAAAAAAGACCTGTTCACACATGCAGACCTTTCCGGAAAATTACTGGCAATTTTCCGGAAAGGTCTGTATGTGTAAAAGGGGCTTTATCTACCTGCAAAACATTTACCTGAATTTTTGCAAGTGTACCATCAGGTAATAAGCCAATCAATAAATACATTTAAATAAAAAATAATAAATAAAGTCAAAGGGTCAGATCCAATCAGTCAAAGTCCCTTTTTTGTATTCCATATAGTCTTCAAATGAGTTCAAAATAAAGTGCAGTTTGATTTGTGATCAAATTGTTTAGGCCAATTGGTAAACAATTTAAATAAGGACTTTGTGACTGCTAGATCTCTGTTATAAATACAAATCAATCGAATAGCCTATGAGCCGGTCTCATCCTTCAAGTTTCTGGGGACCCACATCTCAAAGGACTTTTCCTGGACCACCAACACCTCCAGCCTGGTCAAGAAGGCTCACCAGCGCCTATTCTTTTTAAGGCAACTTCAGAAGAACCAGCTTTCATCAGCCGTCTTGGTGAACTTCTACCGCTGCACAATAGAGAGCATCCTGACCAACTGCGTCACAGTCTGGTATGGAAGCTGCTCTATTGCTGAGCGTTAGGCACTGCAGCGGGTAGTAAAAACTGCCCAACGCATCACAGGGACCACACTGCCAGCCATAGAGGACATCCAGAAGAAACACTGTCTGCGCAGAGCACGCAGTATTCTTAAGGACACTACTGCCTTCCGACAGGCGCTTTAGGTTCCCCCGGACAAAAACCAGCAGACTGAGGAATAGCTTTTTCCCCAGAGCTGTCTCCCTCTTGAACTCTGCCCCTCACTGACTCTTTTGCCCCCAATACACCCTCACTCTCCTCTAACTTATACTCCTCACTATCACTGCACTGTTTAATATTGCACATTTGAGATTTGCACATATTCATTGCACTACATTGCACTGGTTTACTTATTTGGACTGTATATACCCTCAGCACATGGACATTTGTAATTATGTACACACCTACTGTACATGTACATTTGCAACTATGCTTATCTATCTGGACACTTCTGATTATTAATAGCAATCTGTACATATATTTATTGTAAATCTCTGTTCATAGCTAATACAACCTGTATAAAATGTTGATAGTACATCTATCTGTAAATATCACCATAGTTTTCCTATAATAGCACTTTATAACTTATACCTGTATCCTGCACTTGCTGCAAATGCACTGCTAGTTAGACCTAATCTGCATTTTGTTGCATTGTACTTGTACATGTGTAATGACAATAAAGTTGAATCTAATCTAATCTAATCTAATCTAAAAGATTTGTGTGGTGATCCCAATGTACCATATTTGCCATTATCAAGTGTCCTGACAGCCAGCATCAGCTCATATCCTTTCCCCTGGCCTTAGCAAAGTGTCAATCAGATGTGCATTTCAAAATCTTGTCAGAAAAGTAAATAAGTAATTGATCTTTAATAAGGTTTGTGTATTAAGACATGCCTTTTTGTAAATAGATGGACTACATAGTTCATTCATTCATTTTTCTTCTGCTTAGTCCATTTATTTATTAGGGGTCACCACAGCAAAATTAACCGACAACTTATCCAGTACAGATTTTACACAGCTAATGCCCTTCCAGTTAGACTACATAGTTATAGTATTTAAGTATGGAATTTCAGTGCAATTCTCTGTATACAGTTTAATCGAATCACTGAAAAGATCCGAGTCAACAGAACAATTCGTTTACGAATCGCTAGAGTGTGCGTGAGCGCGCAGCAGCAGTCGTGCTCTGTCTGATGAACTGACACTGATAAAGGTATATTTCCTTGCCTTTTATTTCTCAACCAAGTCTCTCTTTCTTCACGCTACATTCACCTCAACTTCATTTGTATTTTGTTAAATATGCATGCGTGTAATCTAATACGCTTTCGCAGTGTCGTAAATGTTAACTATCACGCCAATAAAGCTTTGTTGACTCTGACTCTATGACCATTTTGGGACAAATCACTCTTTTGTTTACTGTCGCATTCCGCGCGCATACTTGGCTTCCGCGGCACCTTTCTCCTCATTCCCCCGCACATACACGCACAATCCCTCCTCTTTCTTTTCTCAAGCCTACGGAATACGTAAAAAATAGAAAACACATTCAACACACACATAAAGCAGCGGCCATTCCAGGACTGAACAAAAGAGTGCTTTCAGAGGCACCGGACACGGACAGCGGTGCGTCTAGCGCGCGTCGACCGCCCACCGCGGAGTCTCCCCGGGCCGAACACAAACCCCGCGCCGCGGAAGGTGCGACTGTGAGCCGCGGAGAGCCGTGAAAATGCTTTACCTTCAGAGGTGTGACTCCGCCATCCCTGTTTCCTCCTCCTTTCCAGCAGTGCTGCAGCGCGCTCTCCTTCCCCGACGCGCGTCACACGCACGCAGTACCGACGCGTCACGAGACTTCTGGAGCTCCGCTTTATTTGTGTTTGGGAAATATCGGACGCAATAAAATGCCATGGGAGTCCTCAGTGGGGAGAGAGAGAGAAGAGAAATGGACGAATTGCCACGAAACAGAATAACCCAAATATTTATTTTCTGTTGCTAAAAGTGCAACTGTTTAGAGATACTGAAGCTGCTAATAATGTCGTCAAAACACTGCAACATATGCACACCATTATTAATTATAACAACTGTCCAGGAATAAGTTTTTTTAAGTAATTGAATATGATATTTATAATTATATGATTTATTTAAATATAATAATCCAAAGCTATAATACAATATAATAATACAATTGTAATTATAATTTAATAATGATAATAATAATAATAATTCCTTATGTAGCGCACTCTAGACACTCAAAAAGCTTTACGCAATGGGGATAATATAATATTAATTTCTTTATAACATAATAATAATTATATTAGGCTATATTATTTGATGCAGTCTATACTGGCAGCAAATAATTTCAAACGCAAATTAAACAAATACGTCAAACACAATTTTATTTAGCTGTAAGAATTATATAGTAATAAAGACTTTAAGAAAGAGTTTATTTTTATTGTTCGTTTATTCAATGATTAGATAGTCATTTTAATAGATTTTGTTTGTTTGTTTGTTTAATCTACAATAAGTATAATTATAATATGTATTTTTAATCTAGAGATTGTTTATTCAGTCAGACATGTATGTATATATATATACAGGGTGATTCAAAAAGAATACCACAACTTTGAATACCATTATTTAATCAAAGAAACATGATGGAACCTTGGGTAAATAATAAATGTGAAGAGTAAATAACAACGTTTTTAAAAACTTTACTATCCTTTTCATTTTTGCAGAGAATCATTAGCCCCCCTGAATTATTCGCCCTCCTGTTTATTTTTTGCCCAATATCTGTTTAATTTCTGTTCTATTTTTTTTAATTCAGCACATTTCTAAACATAATAGTTTTAATAACTCATCTCTAATAACTAATTTTTTTATCTCTGCCATGATGACAGTAAATAATAATTAATGAATAATAAATGATAATTCTGACTTCAACTGTGTGTGTGTGTGTGTGTGTGTGTGTGTGTGTGTGTGTACATACTGTATATATGGGACATTCTACCAGAAACATACATTTTCACTTATAAAAAATGTGACAAGGCCTGATTTAAGCTTGTCATCCTCAAAAAAATCATACAAAAAAGCATAAAAACATACAACTCAATGACAGAATGCATCCTTGATGATCACTGTCAGCCTCTCCTCCATCAAATGATGTCACTTCCAAGTCACGGCCCTAAAGGTGTATTGTACGCACTTTGTGTTAAATTTAATGCTAATGTTACAGGACTGACAGAAACATGGGGACACATTTATTTGTATCATATATCCGTAGAATTTATTTACAATTTAATGTTTTTAATCAACTGATGTGAATTATTACAATTTAAACTAGCTATTTTTGATTTTTTTTCTCTAAACAAATATATATATATAAGTTTTAGCATAACAAATTTGGCTGAGAACAAGGGCAATGACAAGGGCAAATTTTTAATGAAGAACAAAAATCTGAGAACCAAATGAATGACATATTCCTTTACAGAACAATTCACAGAAATAAACCATCAGTCAATTTTAGACATTTTTGGGATAAAATTCTTTCCATTAACTGTATTTATGTTCTTATTTCAGAGACAGATAATGTACTTTTCTGGTAGAATATATACCCCTGTTCATTTTCCCCCCCAATTTCTGTTTAACAGATAGAAGGTTTTTTTCACCACATTTCTAAACATAATAGTTTTAATAGCTCATCTCTAATAACTGATTTTTTTTTATCTTTGCCATGATGACAGTAAATATTATTTGACTAGATATTTTCCAAGACACTTCTATACAGCTTAAAGTGAAATTTAAAGGCTTAACTAGGTTAATTAGGTTAACTAGGCAGGTTTAGGTACTTAGAAAAGTTATTGTATAATAATGGTTTGTTCTGTAGACAGTCGAAAAAATAAATGCTAGAAGAGGCTTATAATTTCAACCCTAAAATGTGTTTAAAAATTAAAAACTGCTTTTATTCTAGTCGAAATAAAACAAATAAGACTTTCTCCAGAAGAAAAAAATATATAGATTTTTTTTAATATTATGAATACTGTGAAAATGTCCTTGCTCTGTTGAAAATCATTTGGAAAATATTTTAAAAAGAGAAAACAATTCAAAGGGGGCTAATAATTCTGACCTTAACTGTATATTGTATTGTATGCTATTTATTTATTTATTCATTCTATGACACCACTACACCACCAGCCTGAACCGTTGATACAAGGCAGGATAGATCCATGCTTTCATATTGTTGACGCCATAGTATCTGGATGCAGCCTTTATAATGCAAGCTGAGACTGAATCACTCAGCGATGCAATGTCAGACACAATAGGCTCGTTTGAGGTGCGCCTCGCCTTGACTGCATTGTAAACGAGAGCAGGCGTGCGCAGTAAGAGGAGGGCTCAAAAATTACATCAGAAGTCGGACACCTGCCGAATCTCGCTGTTTAGCCACCTGGAAACGTCACCAGTGGCGGAGATCTCGTACGCGTTTTTTATCGCAGACGAATGACCTCATGAAAAAATACTATGGTGATTTATAGTAAATATTACTGCATTTTTTAACATGTTTATTCAGTATTGTGTTGTGTTTATAGTTGTTGTGATACCAGAAATATAAAATTTAAATAGGCTATTTTATAACATGGTTCAAAAGCACTACAGTATACATTACTATAGTATTTTTTAATGTGGGAGTGGATGCAATAGAAATATCACTGTTTTTACAGAGATGGTCAGAATTACAGAAGATGAACAGCTCATTAACTAAAAGGGTGTATTAAAAATATAATTCTGTATATTCAACAAACGTTAAAAGAATAACAAAATAAACAGCTTATACAGCAAGAAAACTTTCAAGAAACCTAATTTGGCTACAATATAAATGAAGGAGCTATAGCAAGATGCTTTTGAGTGACAAGTCATGACAAATGTTTGTTTGACAAATAAATTCTTAGGGGGTTAATTATATTGACAAGCTTATTAGGTCTATATAAACTGCTTTTACTCCAGCCAGACTAAAATAAATAGCCCAATACTTTCTCCAGAATAAAAACTATTAGACTGTAGGAAAAACTGTGGAAATGTTCTTGGTCTATTAAACATGACTTTTGACTCCACATACATATACATATGTGTGTGTGTGTGTGTGTGTGTGTGTGTGTGTGTGTGTGTGTGTGTGTGTGTGTGTGTGTGTGTGTGTGTGTGTGTGTGTGTGTGTGTGTGTGTCTTGTTTACTACACCCTTTTCACTTCTCATATGAAACCACACAAAGATGAGGCATAATGACAAAACAGTCTGATTACCTTTGTATGTCTGAATATATGTATATATTGGATTGACTTTCATTGAATAACGCTGTATAAAAATTACAATACAAAATTCACACAAACATACAAAAAGTGAAAATGACAACAAACAGGACTTAAAACTGAGAGAGAAATAAAATACAGCACACACACATCCTAATGATTTATTAATAACATTTAGTTATATTGGATAGGTCACGTTATGTTTTACAAAGATGTGTTTTGTTTTTGTTTGTGTGTAAATCTAAATAAATAGCCATATGTAATGCTCTTTATGACTTTTTTTTAATTATCAACGAAAATACAAAAAAGGTATTCAACAAATCCAGGTATAAACCTTAGTAAAACAAGATAATAAAGTGTAATGTGTCAGTCTCATCCAATCAGCATTAAGCTGTGTCGTCAGCCAGTCGTTTCCCATCATGCTTTTGGTAGCGCAGTCTTTTGAGAGCAACTGCGGCCGACTGCTCTATCCGAGGTACCCGCCTCGCGATCGCGAGAGTTTTTTGGCGCACGTCAGTGTGACATCAGAGCGAGGCGAAGGCAAGGCGGACACATTTCTAACCGGCATGCATCTTGCGGTGATCACCGGTGATCGATTCTGCGCAGATTTTGGCCAAGTCAAACGAGCCTAATGCAATCAATAGAGCGAATGACGTCACTATGACGGGTAAGATTAGGGGTGGGGATAGGTGAGCGCATTAAAAAGCATTGGACGCAGCTCAGATTGCTCTGCAACAGGTCTGCATCCAGTCACCTCTCAATTCTGACCTTTCCATCCTATATGGGTTTTTGTTCGTGTGTGATAGCCCGTCAATGTCGCTAGGCGGCGGCAGCGACCCGTTGTTTCGCGGAACCGGAAGTACGTAAAACAGCTGATGAGATAAACGGTAAATCCGTCAACCGAAGTATAGTAACGATAGACGCTTGTGTTTATTTACAGCATATTATCAACACAGACAGATAATTGTATTTTATCACAGGTAACGTCCTTCCTTCTACCGCTTGTTGTTACTCGCTACGATGATAGAAAATAGCTGGTGTTGCAAAACGTTTTACATTTGTGTTTTACCTCGGAATTAACATAAGAGTTTGATTAGCGTTTAAGACGTTTTTATACATCTTTATGTGATGTATGTGATAATGTTGACTAAGTAGGTTTCATTGCACTAGGTATATATATATATATATATATATATATATATATATATATATATATATATATATATATATATGTATGTATGTACACACACGCACACACACACACACACACGCAAAAAGCTTTAAATGACAACATGAAACAAATTATGAAACAAATATCAACACATACTCAAATAAATAAATATATATGTATTATATATATTATAGTTATATATTTATATTTGTTTCATAACGTTGTTGTTGTAATTTAAAGCTTTTTCTTCAGATTCATCAGAATAAATATAATAGTAGTAAAAGTTGTTACTTTTTGCTTTTAAAAAAAATCAGCTTTTCCACCAAAATGTATTTTTTTTTAACTCTTCTGAAGTTAAAACATTGATATTGTGGGGGGATGAATAAAATTCAAGTGGTCTCGTTTCCAAATGTGTGTGGGAGAATTTACATTTACTCGGATATCAATGAAATCGTTTATATTAATGCATATAATGATGGTCTTTTGCTCTCCATTAACAGGTGTCTTACTGAAGCACAATGCCGGAGGTGAAGTCAATGTTTCGAGAAGTTCTGCCTAAACAAGGTGTTTTTTTTATATATATTTTTATTTATTTAATTTTTTTATCCATTACTGCTGTTTTGTTTTGCCAGCAAACTTGTAGTCGAGGATAATATTCTGCCACACTTGCCAGTGACTGGTAACTTGAAAAAATAATCTGTTTTAAATAAAAAAAAAAAAAACATAACTGTTGTTATATAATTTTAATTGAACTATAAACAAAATCAATATGGAAATATCACAATAATACTTTTTTTTTGGTTTACTTATATTTTAGTTTGCACAGATGTTGCGTTATAAAAGTGAAACAGATTGAATGTTCATAATGTGTTACATATAGCACGCTTGGGAACTTTGGCAGCGCTTTAGAGATTTGGGAGGGAATGTCCTCATTTTTTTTAGTTTCTTTTCTTTTAGATACAAAAGTTTAATAAACTATTTTAATTAGGAACTTGGGAAGATTTTGTGCGGCAAGTTTTTAAATGTATGTTAAAGTGACTTAAACGTACAGCTTTATCTGAGACACTGAACATTATTTTCATGAGGTGTAATTATAAAACAATATGACAATGGACAAAAGGGAATGATAATCACACTAAACAATACTTCCTTCTCAGGCATTTTAATAATACATTTTAACCAGTCAAGTAGCAAGAAACAGTAATGACAAAATTGAGAGACCACATGAAAATTTAGTTTTTCTGGATTTACTAGGTTTAGATTGAGATGAGATAAAATGTTGAGACAAAATGTTGTTATTTATTTTGTTTTTTGAAAAAATGTCAAATATATTTTGGTCATTTATTATATTAAAATTAATGTCATTTGTTAAAATTAAAATGCCTTTTTTTTCTCCAGAAAATGACAATTGGTCAGATTTATTCCTTAAATCTCATTATAAAACATTCTTATTACGTCTAAAATAAAATAAATAAACATCACACCATTTTGTTATTCATTAATTTTCAGCTTTTTTAATCTGGGTATGCCACAGTGGAATGAACTGCGAACTTATCCAGCATAAGTTTTTTGCAGCGGATGCCCTTCTAGCTGCAACCCATCACTGGGAAACCTCCATACACACTCATTTACACCCATACACTACAAACAATTTTAGCTGACCCAATTCACCTGTACTGCATGTTTTTGGACTGTGAGGGAAACCGGAGCACCCAGAGGAAACCCACGCCAACTCGGGGATAACATGCAAACTTTTCAAAGGAACGCCAACTGACCTAGCCGGGGCTTGAACCAGCAACCTTCTTACTCTGAGGCGATCGTGCAAAATAAATGCTCCATTTGACACTTTTAGTTAAAATTCGAAAGGAAAATACATCAATGTTTACTGAATAAAACAAATTTTACTCAAAAATACAACTATAAAGCTCAAATCCAGAGAAACTGAGAATTTCGAGTGGACTCTTAAAGGGACAGTTCACCCAAAAATGAAAATGTAGTCACACCATGTATATTTACTCTCCCTTAAGTTGTTTAAAATCATTATTCTGTTAAAAAAAGATATATTTTGAAGAAAGCTGAAAACTGGTTACCATTAGCATCATCCTTAGTAGGTAAAACAAATACTATGTAAGTCAATGGTTACAGGTTTCCAACATTTTTCAAAATATCTTCTTTTGCGTTCAACAGAAGACAGGAACTCCCAAAGGATTGAATCAAGTAAACGTTGAGTAAATGATGGCAGATTTTTCATTTTTGGTTGAACTATCCCTTTAAGATCTCTTTAATATTGGGACTTGAGGAGCTGCATATCAATGGTTTTGCTCTTCAGTATTTGGACTTTCAGCAGTGAAATTTAAACCACACTGAACTGAACTAAACGGAACTTGGACTCTGAAAAAACAATTTAAAAACAATTTCAATTTTCTAGAACTTCTATGTTAAGATGCTTTGACACAATCTACATTGTAAAAGCGCTAAAGAAATAAAGATGAATTGAATTGAAAATCAAAGAATAACACCAAAAACCCCACTAAGAATAACACCAAAAGTCCAGCTGTATAGTAGCAAACACACACAAAGACACACACTTATTGCATGTATTGTTTGGTCGCGCAGGTCAGCTTTCCATGGAGGATGTTCCCACTATGGTCCTGTGCAAACCTAAACTGCTGCCTCTGAAGTCTGTGACTCTGGAGAAGCTGGAGAAGATGCAGAAAGACGCTCAGGAGATCATCAGACAACAGGAACTGGCTTTGAAGGAGCAGCCGCCGTCTGAGAAGGCAGAGTAGTGTTCACTTCTGAAGGATCAAGTACACGCTTCATTCACAACCACATACGCTGAATATAGTCAGTCAGAATTCAAGGGTTTGAGTTTGGTAGAATTCATATCTACGCGTGAGGTTAATTAATATTTGTGTGTTCAAATAAATATTAAAACAAGCTATTTTTTAGAAATGTTACAGATATCAGATAGCTAAAAGCAACTGAAGTGATTTCGAAAGTGGGCATTTGTTAAATAAAATGGTTATTAAAGTTAATCCATGAGATTGGGATTATGCACAGGGTTTATTCTTCAAGTTTTTTTAAAGACGTCCAACTTTGTAAATGTTGTATTTAAATAAATATTTTAAAAGTATATTTCTTTTTTCATTATTATTTTTAAATGTGTTTATCGAGGATTCATTTAATCAATCGGAAGCACTGGTAAAAATATTTATAATCTTATAAGACAATAAGTATATATTGCAAATAAATGCTGTTCTTTTAAACTTTGTATTTGTTAAATATAAAAAAAATTACTCATTTAATTATATTAGAAACGGAGCATTCATTCCGATTGAGGTTGAGACTTGTTTGAATCTACTCTGTAAAATCCATACTGACTTCTGCTTGGCAACTAATCACTTGTTAAGTGTAACGTCAGGCAAAGCAGCTTCCTGGTTTAAGCGTTCTATAAAACTGCACGGGGAGACTCAACGAATGGTAATTATAAACGTTTACAATGCGCTGTAATTCTTTCAAAAGTCACAATCTGTATGTATGTATGTGTATATATATATATATATATATATATATACATATATATTTATATATATATATATATATATATATATATATATATATATATATATATATATATATACACACACACACATATATATATATATATATATATATATATATATATATATATATATATATATATATATTTACACATATATATATATATATATATATATTTACACATATATATGCTGTCAAAATGAACGCGTTAACACATGCGAATAGTTTTTGACATATAACACGTTTAAAAAAATGAACGCAGTTGCATTTTTTTAAATATTTCCTGTTGTGGCCGACGTGTGTTTAACGTGCAAAGAAATATAGATAAGACCAAGGAAGCACTTTTAGAAGAAAAGTTTCAGTATAAAACAATTAATGTTGCATCTCCTGGTTGTTGTTTTATTGGAATTTGATAGCGCATGCCGAATGGAAAAAAAAAAACGTCCTGCATTTCTTGACTCGGGTGGTCCTTCAGGGTAATATATGGTAGACTTCTTAATCAGAGTATTATCTCGACAATATTATTAGCAGAGTGTTGGTGTCAAATGTACTCAGTAAAAAATGCTAAATGATGTTGCGAGCTGTCAAAGACAGTGCATTCCTCTGCCTTTAAGTTGACTCCACGAGCCCTCTAATGTTTCATCCAGTTTGAAGTGTTTCCCCCTTAAACGCAACTTTTGTAAAGCGTCTGCTTCACGTTGTTGTGTCAGAATTCTTGTGAAATATAGCCATACTTTAGAACAGGGCTTCTCAACCTTTTACACCGCAGGGCCCACTTCTTTCTCCGATCAACTTTTGAAGGCCCACCTGTCTGACATTAGCTTTAAAACGTTTGTATGAAATGCTTATTTTAACCTTTATTATATGACCTTTTATATTATATTATATAATAATATGTTATATTTTATTATATTTCATTATATTATATTATGTTTTAATATATTTTATTATCATTCATTCATTCATTTTGAAACCCACGCGAACACAGGGAGAACAGGCAAACTCCACACTGAGAACCGCCAACTGAGCTGAGGCTCAAACCAGTGGCCCAGCGACCTTCTTGCTGTGAGGCGACAGCACTACCTACTGCGCCACTGCGTCACCCCTATATTTTATTATATTTTATTTTGTTATATTATATTTTATAATATATTTTATTATAATATATTTTATTATATCATATTACATTATATTATATCTTATTATATTATTATAACATATATATAATAAATTTGTTGTGCCTTCTATTATTTTCTATTAGCATTTCATAAACAAATATATAATTTTATTCACATTTAATTATATATAAAACTATACTATCTATAATTGTGTTTATTTTTTATTTCAAACTGATTCTAAGAGAACCACAGATGGATATGGAACAATAGGGACATTGCAAAAGAGCAACTACTGCTTTAAACTGATCTGACATAGTATCTACTATGAAATATCTACTATTGAAAAATATACACACAAATGTAAAATACAGTAAAACACCCTAAATCTGTTGACGAACGTCGATCTGATGGCGGTTGAGTTTGCAGCTGGATATTATTGAGAGATCGCTATTAGAAACAGTGAACATCTCCGCCAGAGCGCATCTGAAGCTATGCAAGTTTATTTTACAATCTATGGCAGAAACACCACTTTTTGTGGTGAAACTTTGACGTCACTTTGTAGGCTATTCGGCTGTTAGCATAAAACTGGTTCCCTCGTAAAAATTCCTATGGGATTTTCCTATAGGCTTTTCGAAGATTGTAAATAATAAGCTCTGTGTTCAAACACTGTTCATTACTATTGCACGTTTTTGTCCAGCCGGATAATCTTCATACGTAAATACAACTTTTGGATCTTAAATACAAACGCAAGAATTGAAAAGCTAACATTAGGCTATAAACGGACTACAGTGCCCTCAGGGCACTCATCTGTGATGTCAGCACCACCCTGCTACAGACAACTTCATTCATTTTCTTGTCGGCTTAGTCCCTTTATTAATCAGGGGTCGCCACAGCGGAATGAACCGCCAACTTATCCAGCAAGTTTTTACGCAGCGGATGCCCTTCCAGCCGCAACCCATCTCTGGAAAACATCCACACACACATTCACACACACTCATATGAAGCTTATGTTTAGAAATTGTGTCCATGACAAAGAGTTAATCTCTCTGTTTGTATATTATAATTCAATGTATTTATTATAAACAAATAAATACGCAAAAACACATATACCCATGTGCCTTTTGGATAGATTTTACGTGGAAAATACATCTGTTTTGCTTTACGGTTGTCGTAAAAGTTTTAAAACTGTGTATAAATCTGCCTACATAGTATTATCATCAGACATATTTAAATGTGTATCGCTCGCGTGCACACAGCCTGCTTACCTTAACAGACGACAGAAATGAGGCGTGAGGGACGAGTCTATTAAATGCCTGCAAGTTCCATCATGGACACAGAACAACATTCAATATTCCCTTTTTTCACAAAGTACAGTGAAAAGCAGCCCTTACATCCACATTTTATGGAGGAGTATAAATATTGCAGTTATGACAGAGTTAAATGTGTTCAGATCAAGAAAAAAAGATGAAAAATCACTTGATCATGTTAAAATGACAGTTAACATGCATGTATTTTATGTATATTACCTTGTATATTACATATTTATTCACACGTTTGCATCATAGATATATACACTAGATATCGCATAGGGACCCTAAATATGCGTCAATAGCGCCGCCACATTGGTACAGTTCTCCCAGGACAAATGTCATTCAACCGCACTAGAAGACAGTGTTATTACGTGAAGATGCGGGACTTTAGCGCTGTCTATGGGTGTAGTAACGAGCAAACAAAGAAAACAGCACAAAAGCAGAACATTTCATAGATAACATGAAGTTTTTTTTACTGTTTTTGTATGTTCTAAACTTTTGTGCTAATCAGGTAACGTTATTGATGATAACAGTCACTTACTGCATTCACCATAAGCAAAGCAGCTCCAACTCGCACTAAACACTCGGCTTATGCTAGTTTTGTTGAATAAAATCAGCAAACGATGCAAAAGAAATATGACAACGAGATGCTGCGCTGCCAGAACCTAGTATTATTGTCGGCGAGTGAAAGAGTCGTTCGGGGGATTCATTCACAAACGAATCGCTCCCTCCGTCAGTATGAGAAGAGAAAGCAGGAGAGGAGGTGTGTTTCAGGACATGATCAGATCAAATTTAACAGGGAGGGTGAATAATACATTTCTGTACACACAAACACAAGCTTTTTGTCAGGAATGCCTGTGCGATCACTGATCCATCAATGTAGAAAAGTGATGTAAAATTATAATTTTCGTAATTTAAAAAAAAAAAATTACATACTAACATCCAGGAAAACTCTGGATCATAGATATGTGTAAATCTCTGGCTTTGGATGGCCACAGTCCTCCACTGTACCTTGGTCCCGCATTCATTTCAAAAGACCGCTACCCTGTAGTAAGATGGCGGCACTATTGACGCATTTCGTCCAATAGACAACAATAGGCCAGGCGACATCTAATGTATATATCTATGTGTTTGCATTACTGAGAGCAGGACAGAGACAGGCTGCACTAGTAAGCAGTATCTTCATAATATTCTTCATTAAAATAAATGAACAAAAAATGAATCTGTCTTTACAAGTGAAGGATTTATCTACTCACAATCTGATTTCCCAATTAGTATAATACTGCAAACTATAAAATACTATTCATGAAAATACCTAAATAACAGACAAATCCAAATGCCCAACGCAAGCGAGCTGTATTCCAGACCAGATCAGCTCAATGAAGTATAATGTCTCCAACACTGCCTGTAGTCCCATTTAGCAACTTGATAGCAACCGTCCTTTTAAAGAAGCATAACCGATTTAAAAATTCAAGAGTGTGATGTAACTGAAGTGTTTTATGTCGTAGAACAAAACGTGAAAGTATCTTGAGTTTGTGTTAGCCACGAACCTTATTTAAGCGATTTTACTGAAACCCCATTGAAAAAAACTTATTGACCTTGGGACGAAGGAACCGGAACTGCTAAAATGCTAACTCGCTTCCGGGTTTTTGCATACAAATTGACGTCACAGTTCCTCCACTTTATTGAGGCTCGCTATTTTCGCCGTCTTTTCGTCTTAAACGGCGTTTTGGGGATGACACGCGCTTGGTAACAGGCGCAGTTTGACCCATTTGGCCTTTCATACGCAAGATCCTCCTGTATGGGCGCGCATCTGTAATAAAACACTCACAGCACATTCATTTGAACAACTATGCAGATATATTCAATAGTTCACACAAAAATACACAGAGAGACTTTCACTTTCACCTCATGCTTGGTTTGTGATTGAACAGGCATGCGTGTACTAGTTGCAGACACCATCATGAGGCTGTTTTTGCGCCGAATTTGAAGTAATCAACCAGAGAACAGGAGAAAGTGCATTACCTCAATTTTAATATAGTATATTATTATGAAATGCAGAAATCAGAGTGTCAATTTTAATCTTTCAGCTCACCTACAGGATCGCTGATGCCCACTAGTGGGCCGTGGCACATCAGTTGAGAATCCCTGCTTTAAAATGCTTAGTTTAAGCAAATTTGATGAACACGGTCGTATGTGTTGATGAATCTGTAGGCAGTCGCTCACCAAGTGTGCTGTACTGCACATATTGTGTTTGTGTGTTTCCTAAAAAATAAACCTGTGTAACTCCGCCCCCGCGTGCGCTCTGCAAATCTCGTTGATTACCGGCTGCAGCTGTGCTTCATGTCCAATGCACCTACTCACTTTGCACCTACTCATGCATTGCAGAACTGCATTGTGAATCCATCGGCTTCAGAGGCGTTACCTGCTGCAGAAGTTGGGATTCAACTTTTCAAGCGCCAACAGAAGCGTCAGCCAATCAGATCGCTGTATGCACTAGGCACTGAAATTAATTTGCTGGTTCAGTGATTCTGCGTGTGAGAGACTGTTCTCACTTTCAGGTCACATCATTCAAAAGAAAAGGGCCACATTGTCCTCCTTTCCAAGCCAACAGTTTGAGGATCTTGATGGTTTATTGCAGGTATATTGTTTACATGAATACATCTGTTGTAAGTTGAACAAAAATTCTGATAAACAAGACAAAGAAACTATTTAAATTCAAAATATGATTGAGTTTACATTAATTTTACATTTGTCTAGCCAAAATTACAAGTTTCAGTCTGTTAAATGTGATTAATTGCAAAAAAAAAATGTAATTAAGTTTTAAAGTTTTTTTAATTGATTGACAGCACTAATATATATATATATATATATATATATATATATATATATATATATATATATATATATATATATATATATATATATATATATATATATATATATATATATATCTGTTGTGTACACCATGATTTTACACTAGAAGTTCAATTTATGTGTTATATAAATAAACATGAAACCATAAACAAATATGTTCTTAATACATATTAGTAGCGGCTAGGACCCACAAACAGTATTGCATACGTGACTACTTAATAAGCGGATTCTGCTAAGGTGGTATTATTTGGCTTGTTTTGTGAAACTTTTTTTATACAGGATTTATGGAATAAGCCTCAAGAAGCCGAGTGGTTTACAGTGAATAACACGACATATTGGCTGTTATACATTCACTGTAAAGCACAGTTTATTGCTTTATTATGTTCAGCCATCAATATCTGTCTATCTTTGTTCCGTCTATTGACCCATCATGATATCCATCCATATCTATTTATATCTATCAGTTTGTCTTTGTGTTTTCATTCTATCCATCTGTCGTATCCATCCATCCATATATATTTATTCATTCATTCATCTATCCATCTATATTTCCAACGATCAGCTTATCCATCCATCCATCCATCTATCTATTTATCTATCCATCCATCCATCCATCCATCCATCCCTTCATCCTTCCATTAGTCTATCTATTTATCCATCTATCAGTCTATTCATATTTTCACTGATCAGCCTACCCATCTATCAAGTCTATCCATCTGTATATCTATCTTCTTATCCCTCTTTCGATTCTAATGTGACCGCAGCTTTACTAGGTTTTCTAAAAACATCCTTGCAGGTGTGTTGAGGAAAGTTTGAGCTAACATCTGCAGGACACCGGACCACCAGAATCTAGTTTGAGAACCCCTGCTATACATCATTCCATCAAGAACAAGTAGTCAGTGATGACGACAAATCTTTTTTTATTATTATTATTTACCCGTCAACCGTTTTAAACAAAGTGAGCAGGTAAGTCCGGCACATCTCACATCCACCAGTCTACCGAAATATAAAAATAAAAATGTTCTGGACCCTTCTGTGAAAGAATCCGGCTGCTGTACATCTGCTCAGGTCTGTCCTTTCGTCATTGATCATCAGAAACGACATCTACGAAATCAGTCAAAATAAACTCAAGCACAGTTTACAAAAAGCAGCCGAGGAGGAGGAGGAGGAGGAGGGAAAGAACTTACAATCCCTCATTTATAAAGCTATATACAGAAATCCTGTAGAAACACTGCTAACTGGAGAACAGAAGAGCGCCGGTGAACTTAGCAATACAAACATGGAATGACTAAGTCAGAAATGTGGCACTTTTAGGAGTATTAGCTTATACGAGTCAGAAGGAGGATCAGGGGAGGGATTCGATTTCTCCTTCAGATATTTCAAAGTGCCAGGCTTTTGGGTCCCATTGTGTGGTGTGACATGAGGAAAGTTTGTTCAGGATAAATACAAGCAAGTTTGAAATAAATACGAAGCTCCGATGAGTGTTAAAGCTGGAGCAGCTGCCACTGAGAGGGCTTGTTGGACTGTTGAACTCAGTAGTTCTGCAGTTTGAGGTGCCCGCCGTCGCCTTCGCTGATCAACCGCTTACGGCCCCTGAACAAGGACACATGAAAAATCAGTCAGTTCATCATTAATAATGATACTAATAATAATGATATACAAAACTGCTTTATACATAGTTATTATTAATACAAATAATAATAGTAATATTAAGTACTGACATTTTCATTGTAATGACAAAGATGTTAATGTATTAATACAAAAGATGCTGAATGTATTAATACTAAAGACTATAGAATACACAGGACATGTCACTCATATAGTTTTGAATAGGGAAAAGTGTAACAGTCAATATGGTGACTGAAGCCCTGCCTAGTAGTACAGGAGCCAATTATTTATCGCTTTAGACTGATGATTCTCTGGGCAGAAGCTCAGACCAGACGTGTGTTTTTACGGCAGTTTTTGCAGACAATAAACACACTGGAATCTCAGTGAATGCTTGCTTCACAGACATAATAAATATATCCACATAAAACTTGAAATCTGTACTCTTAAATGAACCAACTACACTTAAAAACAAAACTTTTTTGGTTTTATAATCTGTATGAAACTAGTGTGAACTACAGTCTGTCCTACCAAACGCTCATCAATGACAGCACCAATTCAAATGCCCACAAACTTATAAACAAAGAGTCGCTGTCATTTCTGGAGGAGATTCACCATCAAGACCAAGTTATGCATTACTTAATCTGACGAAGCATTATTCAGAGGATGTGTAGAACAGTCATGAATGAGGTTAGCGTCGTGATCTTGTTTCTTTCGAGTGTACATGCGCATTAGCTTGGGCAGCCTGTAAATGTGCTGATTTTGTTTCATTTGAACGTTTAGAAGCAAAACTTATGAGACGATTGTTGTTTAATTTTATTGGTGATTTCAAATGTGTAATGTAATCATAAGCTTGGCAAACAGTTTTGGAGACTTTGACGTTTCCCATTCAGACAGACTGCCCGAGCAGCGTTTTAAAGATGGCTGCTAAGTGAAATGACTTGCCTTAAAGCACGTGTCAAACTCAGTTCCTGAGGAGTCGCAGCTCTGCAGTTCATTTCTGACGCCTGTTTCACATCGCGCACCCTGTCAATCACCACCAAACCACCACCTCTCCTGACAGCTGAGCGGGACACTGCAAAATAAACCCTGACACTCTGACCAATGTGAGGAGAGTTCACTCGCACGTGACTTTTAGCTCTTTTGGTCCGATTAGAAACTTTGCAGTGTGAAAGCGAACCGCTCCAAGAGCAAAGAGCAACAATGTAACAATTGTAATCTCCGTTTCGGAACAACTGAATCGATTCACAGGTGTGAAAGCACCCTGAATGTTTTGAATGGTTAATGTAGCCGTGGAGGGATGCATTTTGGTCCCCACCATGGAAAAATGAATGTAGCGGAAACCCTGCTCTTTAAAAGCTTTCTGTAGTTGTCTTGACAACACAAACAGCTGCCCTGGGATGAGCCGCGTGCAAAACAATTGCGGCCGTTAATAAACCATTCAAAAGATGCCCCTCTTAACGCAAAAAGCGTATTCGATCGGCCTCTTATGCAGCCAAACTAAAATATAAAAAAACAATATTTTTATCATTTAACTGATACCATCGGTTACAAATGCACCCTTTCGGTTAACGGTTTATCGATTATTTTGAGCATCCCTACCCGCGGAAACTTCCTCCTATGCTGTTTCTTTAACCTGCAAGTCTTTATATTACAAATTATATAGATCATACAGTACTGTATGCTTCTCAAGCTCTATGAGTAGTGTCATTCATGTCTACAGTTAGAAGACAATTGCCTGTGATCTAATGTCATTTGGTTCTTCATTGTCAGATTGTTGTTGGCAGAGTCACAGCTCGTGCAAAGGATGAGACAGACAAGAGTAATCAATGCCTGCCCTTCTTTAACTTATTTTCGTTTTGTCAGGTTCACAGTGCAAACAGCTCCCAGGTGGAATAACTTGAGTGAACATAAAACAAAGCTGAATAAAACTTTCGAGAGGGGTCTGGATGCAGACCTGGTGCAGTGCATTCTGGGCTGCTCCCAATGCTTTTTAATGGGCTCACCTAACCCCAACTCTAACCCTACCCCTCACAGTGACGTCACTAGCTACATTTGAGTGCATTGTGTCTGACATTGCATCTCTGAGTGATGCGGTCTCAGGTTGAATCATAAAGGCTGCATTCAGATACTCTTGAAACTTTGCTTCAGCTGCACAGCACACAGCGAGCTCACATCACCCAGCATGGGTGTCGAACTACACTACCCACAATACACGTCGCTATGGACTACAACTCCCGTAAACAGCAGTCTTAAAGTGGCCACTTCCCCTCTCCTGCAACACTAGTGTGCAACTTAAGCAAAACTGATACTAAAGTTGTTTTGAACTTGGATTTGTAGTTAAGGGCCTAAATAAATATTTGATGCAGTTTTTGATCGTTTAAGTTTATTTGATTGACCAAATATAAATCAGTTGATAATATTAGCGCATTTATTAGGTAAAATTGCTACTTTCTACTGTCATTCAATGTGTTTTGGTCATTAGTGTCACTTTAATTGAGCGTGAGCAGCATGGCAAAAATAGACCCAGCGACGAAACTGCTGCTTCAGCGACGCTTACGACTCACGCTGATGCGCTGCTGCTGTGTGAGGTATGAAAGATCTAATCTGTTAACATGGATGTCGAAAAAACACGCTCTGCTCATGCTCTGCTCACGCGCCACTTACGCTTGCCATGTGAAACAGGCTTAACTCTAGTTAAACACACCTGATCAAACTACTGCAGTCCTTCAGTCTTGTTTGAAACTAACAGGGATGCATGTCGGAGCAGGGTTGGAACTAAACTGCAAGGCTGCGGCTCTCCAGGAACTGAGTTTGACAAGCCTGCCTTAAAGGGACTTCCTTAATACTCTGTTGTAGTTAATATTACCAAAAACAAACATTTTTATAAAATAAATAAAACCAACAATATTATTATAAATGTGCTACAAGTAATATACTATTATTATAACAACAATAACAACATGTTAATAATATTAACATAGCATTATTATCAAAAATATATTATTTACACTAATATAATCAGTTATATTTCTTAAAATGCTAATAAAATTAGAATATTAATTGTATACACTACAAAAACCAAATATATGAATAAAATTTTAATAATGATGACAATACATTTACATTTAGTCATTTAGCAGACGCTTTTATCCAAAGCGACTTACAAATGAGGACAAGGAAGCAATTTACACAACTAAGAGCAACAATGAATAAGTACTAAAGGCAAGTTTCAGGTCTGTAAAGTCTAAGAAGGGAAGTGTTAGTAGTTTTTTTTTTTTTTTTTTGTACAATTAGTGTGATATTCAAAGAGGCAATTGCAGATTAGGAAGTGAAGTGGAGACTAAATAGCGTAGTATTATTTTGCGATTATGTAGTAGTAATTTATATACTCATATACTATCAAATGAAAATTAATCTAATAGTATTAAGATAAATTGCAACTGTGTATTAAACTATTTAACGATAATAAAAATACATGTATTAACAAACTGTTAATATATTAACATAACAAATTAATGCAATAATTTGACTTGCAGCTTAAGATGTATATTTTTTAATCACCATGTAGTTTATGTACTTAGTTTTCTAAAATAGCATTTGTCTATATTAAAGTAATTTTTTTAAATAATATATCAGTTTTTATACATTGTAAATTCATTTATTATTATTACTCTTATGAAGCAGAATATACAAATCATTATATAAATGATGTAATAACAACACCACCACCTTTATATAATAGCCAGTCACTATGGACTTACAAGGCTCTACCTGATATTGCCTATTTTTATTCTGTGACAAACTCGCATTATGTAATGTGTGTGGTTTTTTTTTTTCTATCAAATTTTATTGACAAAGCCGGATTCCTAGAAAATATTTAGGGAAAAAAAATTAATTACTCAAAACCTCTGTGCATGCAGAAAGAAAACATTGAATCAATTATACTCAAACAAACGAACAGGCTTTCTGACTCACCGACTAGGACAGAGGTCTCGCAGTTTCCTATCGATGACTCCAGCATTAAAGCTCTGCTCCACGAACTGCTCCAGGATCGAATAGGCACACGGCACGTCGATACTGATGTCCGGCATGTCCAGATACACCCGTTCAAAGCCCTGCAAGAGGATGGAGCTCAGATTACACATGCTCATCAAGCTGCAGTAACTCGATGTGAGCAGCAGCTGGCGCTTCATACCCGTCTCATCTGATCCACAGTAATGATGGTGGAGGAGCAGAGACACTTCAACAACTGCAGGAGCATCTGAAGCGTCCGCTCGCCTGTGGACTCCAGCACCATGATCACTGCCTGAGGAAAAAAAAAACAAGCATCATTAATAAAAGAGCAAACCACTAATCAGCAGCCTCGTGTTCTTCCTTTCACACTGTATTCAATATTTTAAAACAATACAAGACACTACAAGCAAAAACTGCATTGATAAACAGATAAAGTCAATTATTCGGCCTCCTGTAAATTTTTTTTTCTTTTTTAAATATTTGGCAAATTATGTTTAATAGAGCAAGGATGTTTTTCACAGTATTTTCTATAATATTTTTTCTTCTGGAGAAAGTCATTTGTTTCGTTTCGGCTTGAATGAAGGCATTCTTTAAAAAAAAAAAAAAAAAAAAACATTTTAAGGTTAAAATTATTAGCCCCTGAAGCAATATTTTGTTTTTCCGATTGTCTACAAAACAAACCATTATTATACAATCACTTATCTAATTAATCTAATTAACCTTGTTACGCCTTTAAATGTCACTTAAAGGGTCCCAAAATATGTTTTTTTTATATGGTGACAGTCATATGTGTCCCATGCTGCTGAAAAAAACACTATTAGGACACACGTTTAACAAAAAAAAATTTGAAAAATGGTTGTTTTTGCATTATTTCCAGAAAATTTGTTCTTTGTTTAATCGTTACGTTCTGTACAATGTGACATCTTTTTTAGCATTAATTCATGAAAAAAAAGACTCGACTCAAACCAAACTTCATTAACATGCATGATAGCTTCAAAGAGCGTTTTTACCTGTTACAGTGTTCAGACATCAGAGAGACGCCATGTTGTGTTGCCAACCGTAATTAAATAAATGGAAGAAAATTTGTTTAGAAACATGGGTCGTCAGTGTTGCTTTTCTAAATTTATTACAGTGGTCTGCTAACACATGACTGTCAAATGAATTATCGCGTTGAAAAAAAAAGTTCGTACACATGGATGCATTGAAAAAATGCCGCCTTTTCTTCCGTTTATCAGCCAGCTTCTTGAACTTTCTCCTTTTTATGAGCTAAAACTTTGAGATCTTTAAAAGCTGTTCGGCATGTATTATTTTGGCTTATTTAAACAATTATAAACAACATAAAACAGAAATATTTTGATGTTATTTGGTATATGGTATGTTATTTTAAAATAATTTTCATCCAGTATTCAGATTTTTAAGGTATAAATGTATACAAATTATTCACTTGTTAAGTGTGATGTTCCGTGAAGCGACTTCCTGGTCCAGGCACTCTAACTGTATGGAGAGGCTCAACAAATGGTAATAATAAACGCTTACAAGGTGATGTAATACTTTCGGAAATCACGATCACAATGTGTGTGTGTATATATATATGCCTAATACTCCATGGCCAGAAAGTGGAATGGATTTTTTTTATTGTGTGTACACCATGACTTTATACAAAATTCACTTTATTGTGTGATATGCAACTAAAAAGTGGTCATAAATGAATATTATGAGTAGCAGCTTGGACTCGGAAACAGTATTTCATGTCACGACCTAACAAGCAGATTGGGCTGAGTGATTAATCAAACTAGTGTTCATGTGCATCTTTTGAGTAAAGCCGACTCTGTGGCAAATGCTGCTTCATCTGAAAACAGAGCCACTGTTCACTGACAAGCTACGGAAAAGACTGTGAACAATTTAATTGGTGCAATCCTGAATTCGATTAGAATCATTTTGCAGAGAACTCTGTCATGACTATGTCACCCCTCAGTGAACTACAGCTCTGTGGCTGTGATCTGAAAGCACGTGATAACATATAATAATAATGTTTTTGCTCTTAACTTCAGTCAAGTGTTTGAATTAAATCATTCTGTGGGATTATTTCATAGTTGCTGGATTATTATTCACGACCAAGTTGTAATACAATTTTTAATGAACTTAATACTCTCCTGATATGTCTCCTAAAGCAATGGTACTTATTATTTTTCGTTGTTGTCATTCTTACCTCATAAACAAACTCATGGTGGAAATGTGGCACTTCCAGTTCTCTCAGGCAGCGCTCTGCCTCCACCGTGTCTCCTGACAGCAGGTACTCTTTTAGCAGGAGATTAACCTGCAAAAACAAGCGTTACGCAATCCAAAGTTACCGCCTGAACGTGTGCTGATGCCTAATGTGCTGAAAAATCTTACAGTTTGCTCTTTCATGCACAGAGGGTGAGGTTACATAATCGTGGGGTGGGAAAGATGGACAGAAAAACCTTCAGTCTTTTTTTTTTCAAAACTTTTTTTGGGTCGAAAAACTACAAATACATGTCAGCATAAACATTTCGCAAATCTGACATACAACTATTTATAATAATAACTATTGCTGATTAAGCCTAAAATCATTAATTCCCCTTAAAAACATTTCCACAGAGAAACTAATTTTTTTTGTTCCTCCACGTTTAAATGGCTGTGATCAAATCATGAAACAGGTTTTCTTCCCAGACATCAAGAACCCAATACACTGATAAATATATGTTAAGCAAAACAAGAACCAGAAAAAAGTATTAATGTATGTATTTAGGTTGTTATTAAATTCAACACTGTCATCCATAAAATTGTACAATTAGATCAGGAGTTCGCAAATTTATAGCACACGAACCCAAAAATAACAATGCCAGTAGCTATGGTTCCATCCACCTATTTTTATGTGCATTTTGAAAATGATGATGAAAAAAATGGTTGATGGAAACGTCAAGAAGCAAAGAGGTTTTCTTTGAAAAACGCTGCTTTATTAGCAGATCTTTTGTGCAATGATACAATTTTGTGCGTAAAGTTAATTTGCATTTTTGGATGGAAACGTAGTTAGTGACTCGTGACCCCCACTATCTTCTCTTTATCAATATCCAAACATTGTGCACACAACAATAAGCCTATATAAACCTTCACTAAATTGTCATGTGATTCATTCAAAAAATGTATCCAAAATAATCAACATGTAAACAGACATAACTCACACCCACAGATTAAAACAGCCTCAAACAAAAAACAAAACAATCTGTGTTGTGCAATCAAGCAGCGCCATTGAATTCTGCTTTGAATCATAAAAAACATGTTATCACGTTATCAAGGGAAAATGACCTAGTGACAATTAGGGTTATAGTTTAAAGTCCACATGAAATCAAAATAGACAGTATACATTACTAGCCCACATCAGTCTTAATGTGAAAAATAAATTGGTGGAAGTTGATCCACTGTTATTATAATCTTTAATCAAAATCATGTGCTTACATTCTGAAATAGCAGTGCTTCTCTGATGATGTCAGTTTGAAATATGCCAAGCCACGCCCATCGAAATGATTTCAAGTGAAAGACAAAATAAGGAACACAAAACTAAACCCCGCCCCCAACTCAATTTTCCATCCCAGTTGGAAATACAAAATCATACTGAAATAAAAGTCTAGTTTATGTGGACTTTAATGGTGATGTAAGCAGTGAGTGGGAGTGTCCTTGCCTCTTTGATGAGTTGAGTGACAGGTCTCTGTCCTCCTCCCGAGCCCCAGAGGCTGTCGATGCGAAGGCCAGTCCATCGGCTCATTCTCAGCAGCACTGCGGCTCGATCCAGAGCAGCTCTGAGGAAAATACACAAGCTAATGTCAGACTAATATAAAAATTAACAGATGTTAAGCTGTCAGCTTTAATTGTGGCCAAAACTGCATAATTTTGAGCTTCTGTCAGCTAATTTAATCTTCCGGGTTTAAAATAAATGTTTGGGGCGGGATCAAAATTGGTGACGTATCGTTCATCTGGTTGTGGAGTGATGACACGCAGTTTTTTTATTATTATTCATAGCAGAGTTTTTTTTTTATCTTATGAAAACCCTGCTTCTTAATTATTCATGAGAGAACACGTGCTTTCCGAAGGCAGGGCAGACCTGCCAAGCCATGACCCAACGACTGGGTGAGACCGCATCTGCACGTCAAGGGTTTTATGTGTTTGTTTCCATGATCCACAGGGTTTATTGCATGTTTTTCCCTGCAATGCAGTCAGGCCCGATACAGCAAAGCTGTTTGTGTGCAGCCAGCTTTTTTTCGGGAGAGCTGTACGAGAATTGGAGAATGGCGGACATTGCCTTTTGTCAGTTGACTTAGTTACCATTCAGACACATTGCCTATATCCGTGCTGCTGGGCTCACCATATGTGTAAAATCCTCTGAATCAAAGTGATAATGGTTACAATGGTATATTACGGCAGCACTAATGGTTAAAATAAACAGGGCACGAGACCTGCTGCACTGCTATCCACTGTGTCTGCGTTTAGACCCAGGGATTGAGGAGGAGAGAGGTCCTTCTCATTTAAAGTGTTTATATAACACACAATTATTTTTGTAATGATAACAAATTGTGGTTGTGTATATAAAAATGACTAATAAAAAATGTAGCAGGGAATTAAATTACTTACTGTTTATTTCTTTGCATTTTAACTATAAAATCATCGCTCTCCTCACGGTTTGTGTGAGCCAATTGACAACAGTTGTTTGCTCCCCTCTTTTCCCCTGCTCTGCTGGCCATGCCCACCCTCCATCTCTTTGCAGAGATACACGCCCATAACGAAGCATTTTTTGAAAAAGTTCTGAGGTACACTTGAACCGAAAGAGGAGGTTTCATGGCCATTTAAAGACTGAAGACGAGTCGAGCAGAGCGAGCGCTTCAGTACCTGGCATATTCACAGTCCACTCGTCCCTTGTAGCCGTCGAGGAAGGTTTTCGGGAGGATGCTGTCTGCTACAGCTCGAGCGATGAACTGACCGAGCATCTGTGAGACAATTCCAAAAGGACAATCAAGCATTTTATTTTACACAAACACACATTGTTAACTGAAAAAACATTCTTAATAAAGACCTATGGTACTTTTGAAAGGTTAGAGTTTTTTTCTTAATACTAATGTTAAATGTTTCGTACACATACTTAAATTTCACATTTTAATCAACTTTAATCTTTGTCATGAACAAAATTAAAATTGAATACATATAATAATAACACTTTTTTCTATTTTTTCATTCACACAGTTCTTAACAGTTCTTTTTTATCATTCATAAATAATATAGGCCTATATGCATGTCTTGTTTGTAATTACATTCTGAAATTAGTTTAACTTATTTATTTTATTATTTAATTTACTTTATTTAAATACACACAACAGGCCAATATAAAAGTTCATTCATAACTTACATAGTACTATAAAATAATATTAAAACGTATATTACTTAACTGCATGTTAAATATTAAAATAGTTAAACATATTTAATACCCATTCATTTTAGAATCACACTTGTGAATAATGTGTTTAAAATATTACTGGTCCATTGTATACATTTATATTACTTCCTGTTATTAATAATATAAATAAAATACATATTTCCAGGTAAACACCACTGATAATTTTCCACCGAAAGCCTTTCTCTACTAAACAGAAGAAGAAAAAAAAAACACCCAACATCTTTCACAAGATTCAAAAAGGGTAGTGAAATCCTTAAACGGAGCATATTTAAAAGCAAAAACAAGCTAAAGTTCCTCATGGTTATTTGTAAGGAAGAAAGGGAGTTTCACCATTTGCAGGGAGAAGTGTTTTGCGTGTAAAAATCCCTGGCCAAACAAACAACAGTTTCTTTTTTTTCTTTTTTTACAAACACATTGTGTGATCAATTAATTGCGGTCCGAATCCACATCAGAGTTTCTAAAAGAGCTCAATCCAAGCAATCGTGTGCATTAAAAATCATTGATTAGCTGTAAAAGCCACTTTTTTGTGTTGTAATGGAGTCTAATGTAATTGGCTGTTGTTATGACGATCTTGTCAGCGATGACGCAAATGACTCGTTTGAATTTAGCAACAGTTTGGATTTAACGCTAAAATGCAGGAAAGAGGATCTTGCATGGCATATTTGAAGATCCCACATACGAATAAAATCATCTTAATGTGGGCATGAATGATCATGTTATAACTGTGGCAATAAATCATTCAAAAAATTTATTCTGCGATTTCAAAAATTCATCTATATTCTATTTTGAAGCGATTGTGAGCTTAGTTTTTAACACCAGATGGCTCTGTATGCTAGTTTTTAACATCAGACAGCACACTAGGCTAGTTTTTAACAGCAGATTTCACTTTATGCTAGTTTTTGAACAACAAACGGTGCTCTAGGCTAGTTTTTAAACGATTGATGGTGCTCTAGGCTGGTTTGACCAGCAGATGGTGCTCTAGGCTACTTTTTAACAGCAGACGATGCAATAGGCAAGTTTTTAATCAACAGATGATGCTCTAGGTTAGTTTTTAAACAGCAGACAGCGCTCTAGGCTAGTTTTCAACACCAGCCAGCATACTAGGCTAGTTTTTAACAGCAGACGTCACTGAAGGCAAGTTTTTAAAGAGCAGACAGTGCTCTATTCTAGTTTTTAAACAACAGAAGGCGCTCTAGGCTAGTTTTTAAAACAACAGACGGCGCTCAAGGCTAGTTCTTAAAACAACAGATGGTGCTCTAGGCTAGTTTTTAAACAACAGATGGCACTCTAGGCTAGTTTTTAACAGTAGACGACGCTCCAGGATAGTTTTTAACAGCAGACGGCATTCTAGGCTAGTTTTTAATAGCAGTCCATGCCCAAGGCTATTTTTTTAAAATAAGCTTAGACTTCTTTCAAGAAAGAATAGCAAAGCATTTTGAAAACCTTAGAATCAATGGGTCAAAACCATAGCTCTTTACCATGCGTGAGACACATAGTTAGAGGCAAATTTATATTCATCTGAATGCATGTATGTAATCACAGAGGAGCTGTGAAGAGGTTGCTTTTACAGACTTCCCCAATGCGAAACAACTGCCATGCGAATGCAGCTTCATTGTATTGGGTGTAAAGGACACATTTGCTACATTCAGTGGTGCATCATTGGTGAAGGTGTTTGTAGAGCGGTGCTGATCCAGCATTCTGCACACTGACAGACAAAAGCATCAGCTCTGCTCTTTGTATGAAGCAGAGGAAACAGCTGAACGTCTGCTGCGCCGCTGAGCTTTTATTGTCAACCGCAGCTTTCAGCATAGCAAACGCACCAAGGCAAAAAACTAGGACAAAAGTCACACTGCACATATTAAACACGCAACACAACTACAGCAAATCATGAAACGACTCATAGTTCAATCCATGTTTGGTTCTCATTTTTTTCTCCTCGTGACACTTAAAATACCACACCTTATAAAATAATTTAAGTTACAGCATTAAAAAAAAAAAAAAAATTATATATATATATATATATATATATATATATATATATATATATATATATATATATATATATATATATATATATATATATATATATATATATATATATATATATATTACTGCTGTCAATTGATAAAAAAAAATTAACTAATTGATCGCACCTTATTTAAAAAATTAATCGCGATTAATCACATTTAAAATACTGAAACTTGTAATTTTGGCTATTCAAATGTTAAATTAATGTAAAAGCAAGACAAAAACTATTTAACTTCAAAATATAATTGTTTATTAGAATTAAAATTCAAAATATAGAATTCTAATAAACAATAATTTTTGTTTAACCTGTAACACAGATTTTTTCATGTAAACAACATATCCACAATAAACCATCAAGATCCTGGCTTGACAGCCATATTTATTAAAGCAATTAAATTGCAGACATGTTAATGACATTTAAATTTCAAAACAATCAATGCCAATAAAGAAAACATTGATTTCCATGTTGGATTCTAAGTGGACTGCAAAAAAATGCCAAAATACAGGAATTGCAGATATGGAAAATGAAAAATTATAATAATAAACTATAGGATACAAACTGTTGCACTCATTGTAAAGTTTTATTGCTTTGAGTTGAGAACATTAGTTATAGAGTAGAAACAATTTTGCTTAATCCTCCTTTACATTCATCCAGTTGCTAAGACTAGGAGTATCCCGCAAGTGCACAGAGACTCCCAAATGCCCGCAAATGAATGATAACTTCTCGCAAACTGGTTGTTAACCGGTCCACCCCTGACACCCCTCAACAGGCCTGACACAGACACACACAGACACACACACAACGCGCTGCAGAAGTTTTGGCCCCAACGGCCTTCCATACTGGAGTGACTGCCCTCAGATTCAACATGCATGATCACGTTCATCAAATTTGCTTAAACTAAGCGTCCTAAAGTATTACTGTATTTCACAAGGATTCTGACACAACAACGCGAAGCATACACTTTCGTTGCGTTTAATGAGGAAACACACTAAACTTGAAGGGCTCATGCTGAAAGGCAGAGTAATGCCCTGTCTTTGAGAGCTCGCGACTTCATCCGAGACTTTCTGAGTACATTTACATAAGACACCAATACTCCGATTTTAATATGATTAAGATTATACTCTTATTAAAATTCTACCATGTAGCCTAAGCAGCGATTTTATTACCTTAAAGAAACACAGAGTCACGAAATGCGGAGGATTTTCTTTCTGTTCGCCATGCGGTATCAACTTACAACAGAAGTCGAAAGTTAAAAATGAAACACCCGAAATTGCATGAAACTCTGGATGATGCGACTAATTATTTTATACTGAAACTTGCCTTCAAAAAGTGCTTCATTGGTCTTATCCACATATCTTGCACGTTAAACACACGTCCACCACAACAGGAAGTAAAAAAAACCTGCAACTGCGTTATTTGCGTACATTTTTTTTAACACGTTAATTATTTTAAATTAATCGCATGCGTTAACGCACTAATTTTGACAGCGTTAATATATATATATATATATATATATATATATATATATATATATATATATATATATAAATCTGTAATCTGTAATTGCCTAATCTGTAATCTGAATATCACACTAACTGTACAAAAAAAAATAATAATAAAATAAAAAAAAAAAAAAAAATACTAATACTACTAATACTTCCCTTCTGAGACTTTACAGACCTGAAACTTGCTTATAGCACTTATTCATTGTTGCTCTTGGTTGTGTAAATTGCTTCCTTGTCCTCATTTGTAAGTCGCTTTGGATAAAAGCGTCTGCTAAATGACTAAGTGTAAATGTAAATGTAAATATATATATATATATATATATATATATATATATATATATATATATATATATATATATATATATATATATATATATATAAATATATATCTCATAGATTTTTTTAATGATGTAACTAAAATAAATTATTTTATAAGGTGTGTTATTTAATTTTTTATAATATAATAATAATAATATATATATATATATTTCAGCTATAAATTATATTAATTTCCTTATTATATTATATAAACAACAGTGTAATTTGGAAATGGATTACATGAATAAAATTGACAAAGTAAATACTTAATATTATAAAACTTTGGATGACAAGATCTACAAAACTATATATAAATATTTGAAAAATGCCATAAAGAATAATAGTACATTTATATAATTATACCCTTTTATTTGAGATTAAAATATCACTATTATAGTATAGCACTACATCTTAAAATAATATCTTTGGTCATAAACATTACAAATCGTTCCTGTCAGCCTGGTCTACATTTTCTATCACACTGCCAAAAACATAGTAATAAAGTATATTATATTATTACAGGTTACTTAGTACAACAACAAGATACTACTTTTGTTAATTATATCACGTATATTCATACAATACAAAAATAATATAAGATTAAAAGTGTCAGCACACTTAATATAAATGTTTTCTTTTATTAAATGTATTTTATATGCATGTGATTTTATATGCATATATGCATATGCATATATACACATGCATATTTATACATTTGATTTTCAATAATAATATATTAGCACAATTATCTTAATAATTTTTGGCTTTTTATTACAAATAAATATTTATATATTTATATATATATATATATATATATATATATATATATATATATATATATATATATATATATATATATATATATATAATTTATAGAAAAATTTGTAAGAAAAAATTGTAACTTTACAATAAAGGTTGTATTAGTTTGTTAGTTAATGCATTTACTAACCTAAACAAACAATGAACAATAGATTTAATACAGTATTAGTTTTTGTTAGCTAATATTAGTTAATAAAAATACATTTGTTAATTGTTAGCTCATGTTGACTAATGTTAATGATCATAAATTTGGATGTTAATAATGCATTAGTAAATGTTGAACTAAGATTATTAAAGGCTGTACAGGATTTTTTCATTATTGATTCATGTTAGTAAATATATTAATAAAACGCATTTGTAAAGTGTGACCAAAAATCATTACAATAGTCTAAAACCATTAAACGCTAACATATCTAAACATATAATACATCTGTTTATAGGATTTAATAATTGCACCAAGCATGTGCAATATTAACAGTGATAAACAGCTCAGACGGGCGTATGCTGGCATTAGTGTGTTACCTGTGGAGCTCCAGGTGTGTCCAGCACCAGGTCGGGCAGTTCTTTCAGCAGTTTGTGGAAGGAGGCCTGGACATCGCCAGCAGTGAGTACTCGACCGCAGAGCTCACTCAGCAGACGAGATGTTAGTTCTCTGTGGCTTGCTTTAGCCTCCAGTGCTAGCGATACAGCTAGCATGGGCACGTCACCACGCATACTGCCCAGATTCAGCTCAGCAAGCAGTTCCTGAGCGAACAGAGAGACAAAGACAATACTGATGTTTACTCGCAGGGGTTTGCATAACATTGAGTGCGTTTACATTTTAAACACATTTAACTGTGGGTTTATTAAAGAGCGCATGTGTGAAATGTGACAGAAACACATTCATACTGAAGATTTAAAGTACATATGAAATCAAAAACTAACCATATTGATTTTTTAAGCTCACATTGCTAGTTTTGTGGTAAACAATTCATCTGCGCATGCCATAAAAAAAAAAAAAAAGTTTGCCCTTGTAATTTAAAACTGAAATCTGAAAATGCACTTCCTGTTTGTTTTCAGTTACATTCTCAAATTGTGTCGACAGTTTTGACAGGAATATGACAATACACAAAAATGGCGAGGTTGTAATAATGCTCCCGAAAACCCTTTTTCGATATTTCCAAATGAAATGTCAGTTTCATTTGGATGTTTACTACATCCAATCAGCTCGTAGTAGAAAAAAAGCAAGCCACGCCCACTTTTCCTCATTTATTATTCTGTCTCTCAAGGAACTGAGTCACAATACAAAAAAGGTTGCAGCTTCGGCTTCATGCAGACTTAGCAGGAAATAAATATTAAAGACTTTTTCTTGACATAAAGAATAATAATTATAAACTACTTATACCACTAGTTGAGTAGTAGTGGTAGAATAAAAATTCTGCAGAATACATTAATATATGACATGTTGTAATAATCTTTTGCTAGTTTAACATGTATATTGTCATGTAAACTTGTCATTTATGTTTGTAAAGAGGCAACAGACACATGTAAAATACTGAATATAAGCATTTAATGCATGTTTATGCATTGTGTCATATCACTCAGCTGTTACTGTGATTTTTCAAGAGTGAAGGGATAAGAATACATTTTATGAAAACACATCCGTTTATGCAGAGATTGATATCCCTGGTTGTTTTCATATACGATAATGTAGGGCTGTGCGATATTGCAAAACTGCAATCTTGATAATTATTTTCGATAACAATATACATTTAGATATAAAGTGTTAATGCTTCCAGATTTAAAAGACCCCAACAATGACTGAAGCCACAAAAATTAAAAGGCCCATTAAATGGCATAACATATATTCGGCCGATAGATTTTTGGTGGCCAAAAATTGGGTACATCTCTAACATCAACACACTTTTATATTCCCATTGTTGCACATTTCTGCTGTGTGATTGGCTCATAGATCAATATAGAGTTAAAAAAGTCCAAGGCGTATGATTGTTATTGATGTATTTTATTTCAAGATGCAATATAATATCGTTTATCTGCCCAGACCTGTGTTAAAGCTTCAAAATACAAGTCTAAGTACATTTCTGTTGTTCTCTTTTGTCCGGTATGATCATAAATGATCCATATATTTCATCCCCAGCACATATCTCAGCAACAGTACTTGGAGGAGCAGACTAAGTTGCACACTACAGATAGCTCTCTCGCTCCTAATGTGAACATCTTCTCCACTTCAGGTGAAACAACGATTTGACAATGCATCTACTCAAGTTTGTTAAAATATTTTGCATGGGTGCATTTTATAGTATATCACACTGTGTGTGTGTGTGTGATCAGGCACTGACAAGCTGCAGCGTCAAAACAGAGCTCATTATTATTTACGACCATCCCAAATATGGTCAAAAGTGAGCTCTCCATTCTAGTGGTAACTTCTGTTGTTATAAATAAGCATATAAAACCATATCTGGAGATTTTTTTAAATTTACCCAAGACCAGCGTGCAAATTTTACATTGGGGGGAAGGGGGTAGACTTTTTTTTGCAGTAATGTTATTTTGTGTAATACATGCTTCAGCGAATCAAATTAAAATGACATGTATTTTATCAATGCAACATGATTTTTTTTGTGTGTGTTTTGTGGGATAGTTGATGTGTATTCTGACCTACAATAACCTCCAAAAATGGAGCGTTTTGGAAGGCTGAAAGGCCGTTTTCATTCTAAAACGCTGCTGCTCTGTCTCAGTGTGGAAGGGGAAAAACAGAGACATCTGAAAACGGAGGCGGAGCCTGATTGGGGGTTTTCCTCAATATTAAGAAGCCTCCACACAGTTCTGTTCTGCATTTTCTCCTGGTAAGTTCAGACTTTGCAAGTTTGATATTGAAAACAGGCTCCCGGGGACATGTCAGGTAAATCTTCAAAGGAACAGTGTACTTTAGAACCTCATTCACATCATCCTGGCTATGTTGTTTCACTTTCTTAACAATAAAATGAAAACATGATATAAAGAACTGCTATTTTCATTTTGTTATTAGTAACTTAACAGACAGCAGAAATGCTAAGGCGTAGAGTAGGTATTTATATGAGCGTCATCTTCACTGTATGCGTATTTATAACAAAACAGAGCCTATAACTTAACTGCCCCCTTTAATTTTTATTGAAAATACGAAACATACACTATCTTTTGCTGAATATCAGTTTTAATAATCGATAATGGCCATTATAAAAGTATAACGTACAATAAGTTTATACATTACAGTAAATAAAGGCAAGCAATCAGTCAATATACAGAATGTACGTGGTTACATTAAATATTAACTTATCTTTGCGCTCAGCCAAAACACGTTACCTGAGAACAAGTCATAGATTCAAAAGACCAAAGTCGGGGAATATGTCATTAGATATAGATAACAAGAGGAATTAAATACCTCATTTAACAAATATAGTGAGATTAGATCCAGCGGGAGATCCTTGATGAGCAGTCCAACAAGCACAGCTCTCATACAGGTAGATATGCTGCAGCGCATGCCAGTGTGTGTGTGTGTGGTCACGTGATGTGCATTTTCAGTGGTTTTGATGGAGAGCAAGACGGAGAGCTGTTCAGAAACGCTGGGTGAAACGCTAGTGTGGATGCGAATCGTTTTCATTCTAAAACGCCTTTTAAAACTAAAACGCACTAGTGTAAACGGGGCCTAAGACACAACTACTATGATGAAAAATTTAACATCTGAATCTATGCACTCTATGGCACATTTAAATGATTTGTGCAATAGAATTTGTAATTTTAAGTCTTTTAGTGGATGTATTACATCAGAGTTTCTGCAGGTTTCACTTTTCAAGTCATATTTAGGACTTTAGACATTTTTAAAACCATTATAAATTAGATTTCAGACTTTTAGAGGGCAAAACGCTATGGAATTTTTGTAATGTCCAGTGGATTTTTTTTATTACTTGCCTCACTAAAATAAAAATTTTGTTATTTCTTAGGAAAATATTTTAATTAATGTGTCAAAACAAGCAAACTCTAGTGACATATATACATATTTTCATTACCATAACTTTTCTTTAAAAAAAAAAGAAAGAAAGAAAATGCACAAATACAATAAGAACTTTTAAACTAATGTTATTGTAAGGATGTAAGGAAGATAATTAAACCACATTTGTAAATTTCAGATAGATTTTTGATTGTAGCTTTATATGGAAAAAAAAAGAAAAATTAAGACCTGCTTAAAAGTCTTTAAGACATACAACACCATATTTCAGTGAATTTAAGACTTTAAGGCCTATTAGTTTTAGTTATAGAAATTTAAGACATTTTAAGACCCACCTGACACAATGTATATAAGAGACCTGCTTTGCTTACAAATAAGTGTTTGCAAATGGAATTGCATTGTAAGGCTTAAATAAAACCTGTTAAGCAAATGTTAATATTTTATTTAAGTAAATAAAAGTTTTTAATAATTATTTGTCAAGTTTTCAGATCTAATACTTTAAAAATCATTTTGCATCAATATTTTAACCAAACACTGCACAGAAATAGCAAAACAAGTCAGCAAATTCTGTCTGGGCTGCTTATCAGCACATTGGCATGCATGTAAACAAGCTTAATGATTAGATATGAACGAGCAATAGGGGTCATAACAATCTCACCGCCACTTCATTAGCATCTCCATGTTCAAAGTACTCCTGCACGATAGGAGTGACCGTCTTCTCGAACGCCTCTTCATCCAGAGGAAGGACGACCGTCTCGTATACACAGTTTTCCTGGAGGCACAAAATTGTGGATTACATGCCAATTAATTGGTTACGAACTTTATGAAAGCAATAATACAATGTGGGTCATACCTGCTCTGCATCGTAATTGGGATCTTTATAATCGACTTCATCTTCGCCATAAACTTCTCCAGGTGTTCCCCAAACACCTTTACCCCCAGCACCACCTACAGAAGCAAAACACATACTTTTGAACACAAAAAAAAAGAAAAAAAACTGATGTATAGGAAGAAAAGCAGAACAGAAACCGTGCGACTCTTTAGCCTCATGCTTTAGCCACTGTTCATGTTATTGTCATGCTATGACAGGGTTATGTCTAGTATGAAATAATTTCCCAAAACAGAGGCAGGTCCCTTTAATTCACAGCAGCATGACATCATTTCTCGATTCGTGCAGGGCTCTGACCATAAGAGCTAATCTGATACTGAGCTGAGAAACAGAAACCAAACCTAACCAACTGGTGAAAGGCTTAATAAGCTATAAGTGTACAGGCTTTACTAGATAAACTTCCATGCCAATTCAAATCTGTATAAATATCTAAATTATATTATTGTCTGATAATGTGAGTGTTTCGGTTTATTTCATAAACAAATGAAGATGTATTGAAGAATGTTGAAAAAAAAAAAAAAAACAGCCATTAACTTCAATAGTAAACCTTTTTTGGTTTCTACTATGGATTTCAATGGCTGCTTTTTCCAACAGTTTCCAGAATACGCGTTTCATTTTGTGTTTAACAGAAGAAATAAATTAATTATAAACATTTTTGAACCACTCGAGTGTGATTAAAAGAAGGAGAAATTTTAATTTTGGGGTGAACCATTCCTTTAAGTGATTTTGAGTTGTAGATAAGAAACATGTCCGCCTATGTAGCAATCACCACATGTCGTTCCTAACAGATTTTAAAAAGTGCAAGCAAATATTAGCTGTGTTTTCATTACCTATAATTGTGCATGTTAATATTTCAAATTGAAAACACTTATGTCAATCACAAATTTCCATACAAAGTAACTTTTTTTATGCACAAAGGAGATAATTGGGTTTTAAAATGAAAATATTGCACTTATAGGTCACCTAGCATACAGAAGTATATTATTTTCATTCTTTAAAGATATGCTTATGCATTTATTTGTAGGAACTGACTCCTGAGGTCATATTACATTGCATAACTTACAAAAAGAGGATCTTTTCATCCAGAAATTCTAAATCCAATGTTCATCTGTAAAAATCTCATGCCATAATCTCCCAGAAACACCTCATGTGTGGCTGCTTCCAAGAGTGAGGTTTTTTCCTAGTCATTAGTGCTTAGAAAAGTCGTCCACATTATTGCAATATACACAAACCTACGAACAAATCAATTTACAATCATTTTTTTGTGTTTGACAAAAATTATATAGCAAACTATTTTCCTTTTACACAAATCTGCTACAGAATCCAAGTTTATGACTACTGAAGTGCTGTGTTCTTTTTCTTCATCTTAAATTGTGGTTTAAACTTTGCTGTTGTTTTAGATACAGAACAATTTTCAGAACTCGGTTTATATTGTGATTGATGTGAAAGGGCTTTATTTTCACCAAGCAGCAACAATACCATCATCTCACTTTGATTTTGCCACATTTAAAATTTATGAAAGAATTTGGTCAATCTCACAAGCATACTTAAGAAAAAAAAAAGAGAGAGAGAGAGAGAGAGAGAGAGATGCTTTTTAAATTGGACGTTGAAGCATATAGAACCATTGCGACATTTTCCCATCCACTACGATGCACTACTACTGTACATGTAAACTAGGGCTGCACAACATATCATTTTACCATTGATATTGCAATGTGCGCTCCCGCAATAGTCACATCACAAGATCTGCAATGTTAAATCTGTATTATTATTATTGACCAGATTTTGGAAAACACTCATGATTTGTGATGTTTTTTGTAACATTTATCATTTATATGTTTAATTCAGTTTAAAAGTAATCAGGCAAAATAAATTAGATTTTTAACTTTAAGGAAAATTTATTGCATTTATGTATACTATATGATGTTATTTAACATTTTATTATTACATGTGTGCATCTAAATATTGATAGACTTCCAGAAAATCATAAAGTACTGTATTTTGTTTGCTCACTGTTGTTGCTGTACTATTTTTCTCAGTGTTTGTAATTGGTTTATTATCATTTACGTAGAAGCACTCCCTTATAAAATATTCTCAATTTATCAAAAATTATGATTCTTTCCAAACAGACCTATTCATTTCATCTGGTGAAATTATATATTCAATATCGCAATATACAGT
This sequence comes from Danio rerio, assembly GCF_052040795.2. NCBI lineage: Eukaryota > Metazoa > Chordata > Actinopteri > Cypriniformes > Danionidae > Danio > Danio rerio. The sequence continues at coordinate 32,496,396 of NC_141042.1, forward strand.
TAAAGTCAGAATTATTAGCCCAGCTTTTAATTTTTTCCTCTTTTTTAAAAATATTTCCCAAATGATTTTTAACAGACCAAAGAAATTTTCACAGTATGTCTGATAATGTTTTATTCTTCTGGAGAAAGTCTTATTTGTTTTAGTTCGACTAGAATAAAATAAGTTTTTAATTTTTTTAACCATTTTAAGGACAATATTATTAGCCCCATTTAAGCTAAAAAAAATGTTTCGATAGTCTGCAGAATAAACCATATACAAATAACTTGCCTACTTACCCTAACCAGTTAACCTAATTAACCGAGTTAAGCCTTTTAAATGTCACTTTAAGCTGTTTAGCAGTGTCTTAAAATATCTAGTAAAATATTATGTACTGTCATTATGGCAAAGATAAAATAAAACATCAAAATAAAAGTTATTAGAAATGAGTTATTAAAACTATTATGTTTAGAAATCTGTAAAAAAAAATCTCTCATGTTAAACAGAAAACAGGGAAAAAATAAACAGGGGGGCTAATAATTCTGACTTCAACTGTATATCGTAGAAAAATAAAACCTCACTATGTCAGTTATAACAATATGGTGCAGCCCTAAAATAAACTTATTCATTCTTGCATCCTGATGCACATTATTGTTTGCATTTCTCCCAGACACTATGTCTAATAGACTGTGCTAAAATCAGACTATGTAGTCTGAACTTGGCATTAAATGGTTTAAGGGCAAAAAACAACGCTGGCTTCAGCTCAGACTGACCTCAAAGCTTCCAAAGAAGACCATCCATATGCCATAATCCACTTTTCAGACCTCTATGGACAACCTCATATATGACATTGAAACATATTCCATAGTAACTGGGAGATTTTGGACCAAAAAAAAACAAAAAGGGACTTCTCTACAGATCGACTGAACCAACACTTATGTAACACTACCAAACCACCTTTGCCATTACAGGGAAATCGGACAAAAAAACGAGAAGTGTGCCATTAAGTCATCTTAGCGGGTGATGGGGGAGGCAGAAAGGTCAGGATAATCTCTGTTAAAACACTTCAAATCTCATCCAGACGATTAAATGGTCACTGTCAGACACAAAGCCAGTCGAGTTGTTGTTTTTCAGCATTGGCATTATGCAAGCAAGCTAGCATATACACACCCAGTCAGCCAGTATGTAAGCCGTTTCTTTTACAAATCATTTCAGGTCTGCTGCACTCAGGGGTGTTGACCCGACAATGGACCTCCACTGGGAAAAACAACAAGTGAATGAATGGGAGTGACAGTCTGTTATGAACGCATGTGCGTGGAGTTTGGTTACTCATGTGTGTTAGTAAAGAACTGTTTATAATGACAACTATTAACTGTATTATTGTTCAAAATATTATTGCTAAGAAGACAAGTAAACAATTGATGTGTTCAGAGAACATGGTCATAAAGATTAGGGCTGCACGATATTGGAAAAATCTAACCTTGCAATATTTTTTTTTAAATCTCCAATATATTTTGCAATATGAACACAATTTCGCTATATTAAAAGCATAACTATTTGCAAAAATTGACTGGGATGATTCTATAGGGTTGTTCCTTATATTTTATGCATATGCACTATCTACAAGCATAGATAAAATCAATAAAGACACAAAATAAATAAACATTGTGCTGTTTTCCGAGAAGTAAAACTGTCTTCAGCTATACAGTAATTGAATAATCAAATGTATTTATTTGTTTTATAAACAATTCAATAAAATTTATAGGTTTTTTTAAGTTGTCAAAGTTAAAAACTGTACAAATTCGTAACCCTGAATGCTTTCAAAATCTTCACACAATCACAGGCTTCAAAAAACACTTGCAAAATGACAATACTTATATTAAAATACAGAGTCAACATTGTGTATATTAGCAATGCGACTACTGCAAATGCGCACGTTGCGATATCAATGCTGAACCAATATATTGTGCAGCCCAAATGAAGATCATACGCATCAAACATCCAAAAGATTCACAAATTCTATCAAATTTAAAATAAATTTAAAAAAAAAACTTTCGCTGCGTCACAATTCACATACTATCTATCCTAAATAGTATTCAAAAACAGAATTAGCATGTCCAAATCATTGTATATTAAAATCAAGTCACAACAATCAATATATCGACTTGTCTTGCAATACTTTGAGATGACCTCAATTTTTGCCATTGCGATATATATATATATATATATATTCACAAATAATGTTAAAGCCATTTTACAATAACATTTTCATTTTAACTCACTGGTGTCAATGTTTTTAAGTGTGCATTTACCTGATAGGACATTTAATAGTATGTATTATAGGACATTTGCCTGTTTAATATCAAATCGTAGAATCTAAACAACCTTAAGAACAATAAGTGTTTTAAAGCGTTTATAGCTAGTTGCATTAATATGCTGTCATATAATTATATAATCAGTGGCATAAAAGGAGCCCAAAATAACAATAATATTGCTTAATGCAATGACTTCTGTGAAAATATATCGCACAGCAACAAATTCCTTATCATGACAGGCATAGTTAAAATGGCAATGTTGTAATGGTCTACTATTTCTGATAGAAATGCAGATCTGTGCATATTCTTACAGCTTATATTTGACACAATACATTGCCAGTTAAATGTAAATTTGGTTAGAACTACAAATACATAAAAAAAATAAAAATTAAATAAGTTTTAAACAACAAAAATGGCGGATACAAGACTGACAACTAAATGGAGAGGCTTTGGTAAGGATTTTGGAATGATTCTTAATATCTAACTTTTGTTTTATTTTTAATATTTCACATTTTCCCACATTGTATTACATCAGCAACAACAATGTGAACTTTCACATAGCGATGTTTGGCCATTAACTTCTGAATGCATATTTACACAAATGCCTGAGGAAATATTTCTGCATGAATGACTTATGAATGGCAGACTAGCCTGCTGCTAATTCTTCAATATTGTAGGAAATTAAGTATGAAAGAAATGTGGATAATATGAGGAGATGATTAACAAAACACTTTACAAAGCAACATAACAGTCCGTTAGTAGAAAGTAACATATGCCAAAGCTTATATACTCTTCTGTTAGACACTCAAAAGTAAATGCCTGTTTTTTTACGTACATAAACTTTTATGATGTAGTATAAGTAGACAAACTTGGACGTAGCAATGTAAATAAAGGACACATTTCTCATTTCATTAGGGCATTATTTTCTTATATTTGCAAGTGTTTAAGTGAACCCTCGGTTTGAATGCTCTTTGACGTGAATAAATGACTGATTACAGCCCGAGTAATAGAATCTTAAAAGAAGATTTGAAGAAAAACTAAAGTATGAGGTCAAAATAAACATTGTTTTGCCAGAACTGAAGATTTGAATGTTTATATGTTCTAAATGCTAACTTTGTAACCATTTTGGAGCACACTAGCTTATAAATATCTTTAAGATTAACATATTGATATGAACAACTAAAAAAAGATTAAGATTTAATTTGTGTATTGACTGTACTAGGTTTTTGAAGAGTGTATCAGAAAAGTGAAGAGGCAGACTGTGGAACTTGAGTTTGTGTTGTCATTTGCTGGTGTGGACACTAGTAGTTATTATTCTTGGTGAACATGCAGGCTTTAAGTAGCCCCACATAGAATCTACAGTCAAAGAAAACAGATTGTTGAGCCTGTCATGCAGTGTATTCAGGGCTCGAAATGTACTTTTTTACTTGGTAGCACGGTGCTCCCAACTTCAAATATTTAGGAGCACCAAAAAAATTTTAGGAGCACCAAAAAAATTTTAGGAGCACCAGAAAAAATTTAGGAGCACCCACCAAAAATGAATGAGCACAGCTGCAAATTGTTTTTTAAGGGATTTATTGTATTTTAAAACAACATTAATAGGACTGACAAAAACTAGAAACAACTATCTAACTAATGCTGTGAAGACATTGATATTTGTGTGCAATAATTCCAAAATGAATGTCTAATAATTAGGCCATAGAATATTAATGATGATAAAAAATGATAATAATAGTAACAATGAATTACATTTCTCATTATGATGCTGCCTTGAATGTGCATGAATGTAGGTTATCTGCTATAAAAAGTATGTTACTTTATGAAAAATAATTGTATAGTTTGCATCAAACAAAAATGAATCATTGCAGTAAGAAATATTTATTTTGTACTGCTGTTTTTATATGCATGTCAATTTAATAAATAATATTTCTGCTACAAAACAAACAAAAGATTATAATAAATCATTCAATTCAATGATGAAAGCTGCAAAGCAGTCATCAGTAAATAAATAAAAAATAATATACATCTCAAAAAAGAATAGACAAAAGAAAGTATGTAAAGTACTTCTATCACTCTTTAAAAGTTTTGGTTTCAGTTTGTGTCAATTTAAAGGTTCAGTCTGAGGTGATTTTCATTTTTCTGTGTTAGTGGAAAGCAGGCGAGTCAGCCGACGCAATTTATGAGCAGGCAGCGCAGGATTCTAGCGCTAACCATCAGCGTAATACCGGTCTTTGTTATGAGCCGCAGTTTCAGTGTAAACTTAGTAAAGGCGAGCTTATTTGGCGATGATATGTAAAGTATTAGATTTGACTTTTAGCGGACATTTGCGCTGAACACGCAGGAGATTCGGGCGCCTTCTCCAAGAAGCGCGTACTCGATTGATCTCAGCTGGCGGATCATTATTCACCACGTGACGTGTCATGATCGCTTTCATCTGCGCCTCAACTTTAGGTGGGGTTTGCAAACCTGTGTGCTTTAAGTTTTTACTCTTCAGCCGTTTGCATTTCCCGTGGTCATAAAAGCTCCTTCCCTGTCATCTGACAGCGGAATACCGTGAGTGAATGACAGCTAATATGAACCAATATAGCGGCAGGGAAGAGCGATTCAGCACGTTTTTACAAAAAATCAAAACAGGTCGCACTACAACCATTATCTGCAGTCGCACTAATGCTCCCAGATATATTATGAGGTCGCATATATAAATTTTCGGGCGCATATGCGACCAAAATGGTCGCAATTTCGAGCCCTGAGTGTATTTATTTACTTATGTAAATGTGTGCACATTTCTTTATTCAGTTTTTAGTATTTATTTTAGTTGTATTATTGAATGATATCCAAATGTTTAGATCATTTGCGTACGATTCAATTTATATTATTATGTTATTCTACAAGTCTCTTAGTGTATAAAAGACCTACTGTAATTTTGTTTACCGAAAAACTCTAATTCCATTTGCATCTTAAATTGTAAAAAGACATTACACTTTTATTTTTTATTTATCCTATACTCCCAAAATCATTTTGAACAAACCCACAGATTTTTTACAAAATTCTGTGGAGGATTAGCAACCAAAAAAGTCCACAGATTCTGCCTTGCCACACTATAAATAAAAATATTACTAAAAAACATCAGTACCTTTCTTTGGCAAGCCTCGTCCCTTGCCCGTCCTCGACCTCCGGTTAAGCAGTTTGCCCTTTGGGCTTGTGGGTGGAACCACAGACCGGACAGCTTCGCCATTATCACTCAACGAGTCGCCCCGGCCAGAGTCCCGGGAGGAGTTTTTCCTCAGACGTCTCTTCACCTTGGCTTTGAGTCTGGCCTCGTGGATGGTGCTGGTGGGGGCCGATATCCAGTTTCCATTTATCTCATTATTAACATTTGCAGTGAAGGTGCTGTCCTCGTCCCCAGAAGGGAAGGAATCGCTAAGATTTCCGGCCTCTGTGGATGACGACAGCATTTGGATGAAAGTGCAACAAACTGTGCTAGCTGTATTCACAGTTGTAGTTTAATTCAGCTGGTTAATTAGGTGTTGAACAACAAAAATATATATATAATTGAAGCTAGACATGGGACGATAATCATTTTCAAGGTATACCACGATTTGGAAAAAATCAAGGTTTTAAAACCGCCAAGATTTTCTGCCCTTCCGTTCCTACGGTATTATGTAAGATTTTCGTTTTGTGTGGTTTTTTTTTTTTAGTAAAACAGTATCTCAAGCAAAAAAGATATCCAAAGATGCTGTTATTTAATTGTAAATCTGTGATTTCATTGAATTATTTAGCCTCATGTTTAATGTTCCAAAATATATTAAACGTTTCTCAAATGAAAATATATTGTGTTCAAAGGAGAAAGTTTTAGTTTTTTGTCAAGACATTTAAAAAGAGCATATATTAGAGCGGAAATCTCAATACCATGAAACCGTGATATCTTTACCCAAGGATATCATACCGTCAGAATCTTAAACTGGCCCATGCCTAATTGGAGCTAGTTTGCATAGTTTTCTGTGTTAAACTTATCGTTCTGCAGGGGCCAAAACACTTTAGTGCACAGGTTTAAATGTGCTTTTGTGTGTCAGTTAGTGAAGTTTCTCACACAAGTAGATAAAACAGACTTCTGCTGAAAGGAGACGAGTGCATTAAACTATAACAGGCAACACTGTTACTATAGACCAGGGGTCACCAAACTTGTTTCTGGAGGGCTGGTCTCCTGCAGATTTTAAACTCCAACCCTAATCAAACACACCTGAACAAGCCAATCAAGGTCTTACGAGGTATACTTAAGGTGTGTTGAGGCAAGTTGGAGCTAAACTCTGCAGGGACACCGGCCCTCTAGGACCGAGATTGGTGACCCCTGCTATAGACTTTTTGTTTATGGTTGCATCTTGTGTGACACCATGACCTATTTTTAGTTAGCTTGGATGTTGTTGGTCTGTGATGCATTAAAAATTCAGCTAAACTATACCAGAGTTAATTTAGAAGTGGACTAAGGCACATTTTCTTGACAAGTGTGAACACATCATTATTGCAGACCAAACATAAGGGGGTGGATGCACAATGGTTTATAGTTTAGGTTTTGTTTTCCACTGAGACAGTAAAAAGCTGTAACTCTTGACCTTAAAGAATCCACTAAGGCTTATCAATGGCAAACAACAAACAGAAGGTCAAATAGTCCTCAAATACACATTCAATAGGACAAAGTCATTAAATCTCGCAATAATAATGAACTTAAAACTTACCAACAGGGTTAGCATTCAGCCATGCCTCGCAATCAGTTGCCATGGTTGGGAAATTTAGTTTCGGAGCTTAAGAAATGTGCCTTAGCACCTAAAATCCAAAAAATATGAACGTTAATATGCTAATGTAATTGTAACGCACATTTTGCAATAAATGAACAGACAGCTGCTCCAATCAGCAGCGTCCATCTGGCTCGTCCACAAGCCTGTTAACGTTACAATGATTGGATCGCATTAACATGCAGACATTAGGCTAGCAGCCTCCAAAATAAAGCATTGTGATAAAGAAATGCTTAGTTTATGCTAAGTGTTTCATGTTTAATGTAGAGCACGCATTTAATGTATGGCGTTGCGTGCTACGTAAATATAAACAAAGCCTGTGGACGAGCAGTGAAAAACCTGTTTTGTCCTAATCTGAAGCACCGTGTTAAGCAACGCACACAAAGTGTTAAGACATCGCATAATAAGTTGTTCTGAAACAATAACCAGTCGATATGAAACAAATCCTACTAACCTGCTTTATCGCGCAGTCCAAGTTCAAACGCACTCTCCCTTCGCTGATGTTGATGTTGTGTTCTCTGCCCAGCAACTAGATAGTGTAATGCAGTTCTGCGAGCTCTCTGATTGGCCAGAATAATAGAGGGTGTTGACAAAGCGACCTATGACAATTTAGTTCAGTGAGGGTGGTTTTTCTCGTGTTTTCTATGAAGCCTTCGGTAAAGTTCGAGAAATTTCGTCTCCTGGCGATGTTGGCCGCAACAGAAGTGATGTCATCATATACTATTATATAATACTTTGCGCATGGGTGAGGATGAACTCAGTCTCTGTTATATTTTTTTGCTCTTTTACTGACCCATTTTAACACAATGTGTAAAAGGCGTTTTCTATACATGTACAGGCCTAGACACGCTAGTCATTCTTTTCATATAAATTCAGAGTCAGACAATATCATTTTCCAAAATGTTTATTCAATATTTGCATCGACGCAATCCAAAAATAATCATACAGATTTGTCTTCCAGAAAATAGGATGCTATTATTAACAGAATATAAAACAGCAGGAGAAAATGTTTTCAAGAATCATTCCAGCAATTTACTAGCATTGTAGCACACCCAGCTTTTTTAAAAACAAATGTTATATTAGAAACATGGTCCAGTTCAAGTATCCCTAAAATCTCTGCTTACAGTAATGATTGAGCAAAAGCATAGGATTATGACAGACAGAAGCTTTCCATTGTGTTTAACAGTTTTTAAATGATTTTGAATGTACTCATAAGGCACTTGTGAATATTTCGAGCATGAAACATGACCTGAACACTGTCAAAATTATCAGAAAAATCAATACAGACAAATGTATATATAGCTTAAAAAGCATAAAAATAATATTCACAAGTATTCACCTGAGGATAATTTTAGGCCTCTTTAAATTTAAATAGAAATTAGACATATTCATATTTGCCTTTCACTGAGAAAAATCTCTATATATGCAAGGTTCATGTTTTGTATGAATGAATGAGGCAGATGCAAATTATGTAAACACTACACTTACCAGTGCATTTCACATTTTGATACATATTTTTCACAGTGTAATAAAATACCTCGCGGGACTACTGAGGACACACACACACACACACAGTCTTTTGTATTCCGTATAAGGACCTTAATGTGTCCTTAAAAGTACAGTCTACTTAATTTTGTTCCAAATCTATATGACTTACCATGAAAGACAATTTAAGATATTTTGTTAAATTTTCCTGCTGCTCTTTTCCATACAATTAGAATGAATGGGGGATGGGGCTTATTTATATATAAGATATATGATTATATTTATAAACATTTTATTTATTAGTTTTAGTTATTTTAGTACTTAAACTTAAAGTACACAAAAAATTAGAAACGTTGCCTTTGCAACCAGCTAAAATTTAGTTTAGTTTTTTTTTTTTTTTGAGTAAAAAAAAATATTTTCTTATAGTTTTCATTTATTTTATTTCTATTACTATTTATTATTATTATTTTCAGTTTGTTCCTCACCCCAGGCTAACGTGAATGAATACAATGTGTAAAACGTGAAACATTAAAAAATAAAAAATAGATATTAAGAATACTTTAAACATCTTTACCAAAGCCTCTCCATTAATGCATTCACTTTTGCTGCTTGTTTAAACTACTTAGTTAATAAAAATGAGTTGAAACAACACAATTCTTAAAGATTTTAGGGACAACTTACTTGTGTTATGTTCAATCCACTTAAATTTATACAAATTATTAATTTAACTTAATTGATTTGTGTTGGGACATCATAAAGGAATTGTGTGAAACCCAGCATTTTTCCAGTGTATAACAGGGTGCAAGAAGATCATAACAAAACATACAAATGAGATATACAATGCAAAAAATGACAGTATATGACAAAAAAAAGTTACTTGGACTTTTTTTTAAATAAGCAAATAAGTTTTTGTTTTATTCATACAAAGTTTAACTTAATATTTTAGTCAGTTTGACTGATATAAGTTCAAACTTAACTTGATTCAATAAAAAAACTTAAGGCAGCACAATATTTGAAACACTGTACAAATCCAAATGAATTAGCCACTAATATCTGCACTTATTTTTCATTGCACTCTTCTTAAATTTGAGCCACAATCCCCATTCACTTACATTGTATAGAAAAAAACTATTTAACACTTCACTTTCCCTTTTTTTGTAATTTACACTGTTGAATGAACACATTCCAGCACACAAATGTTCCATTAGCTCCAGTTGTCTTTGTCTACCTTCTTTATTTTCTGCAGCGTCTCTGTTTCACTGAATGGATGTGTCTCATTTAGTGCGTCCAGCAGTCCTATTGTGTGTCTCACGTGAGCTTTATTCAGTGTTTGGCGACTCCGCGTGGAAGTTCAAGAAACTTTCTTCCGCCAGCTGTGACAGATACTTCTACAAAAAAACAACAAAAAAAAACAATCCCCTGTTAAGTTACTAAAATGACACTTAGGAACAGCCTGAGGAGCAACAGTTTGGTTTCTCTGACTAAAATGGCTGACTGCCAGCACCTGTTATGACTGTTATACTTAAGTAAAGTTCAGCTACATTTAAACACTGTATTATATCTAACCTTTTCTAGAAACTCAAGTTTGTGTACAGGGAAGTCATTGGGTTATTTTTTATTTGTGTACAAAAACGTGAACAAAATGGCTGACAACTTCGACTAACTGATGCTAATTTCATAGCTATAGCTTTTAAAGTGTCTCAAATACACACCATTAAATGATGCTGTCAAAATTTTAGCATAATTTAATGACAACATTAAATGAAAATTCACTCCTTTTTTTAAATAGTAATGCTAATTAATGTTTAGCTAATCTAATCTAGTCATTATATACAGTACCATGCTAAAGTCTGCTTTAATGTCAAAGGAAATCTCTGAATAGTGAATAGTGTCCAACCAAAAAAGTGTGCTTGTTTACCAGTGAAATGGTTAGAGCTGAAACAAAAGAAGGTCAAAATGTGTGAGGAAAGCAGGCATTTCCTGTAATGTTTAGAGTCTCTCTCTTTTCTCTCTCTCTCTCTCTCTCTCTCTCAGTCTTAATTTAAGTCTTTATTTGGCATGACAAATGCTACAAATGTATTGTCAAAAGCATTTGTGATGCATTAAATAGAGGATATGAAAACAAATGACATATTTGTAGTGCAAAAAATAAATAATCCACAACAATTACCAGTATTTTTAACAATCAAAGTGTTAAGATTCATTTATAACAATTTAGAATTCTGTTTGTGTCTCTCTCTTTCTCTCTCTGTTCCACCTGTTTTTCCCTTCTGCTATTAAATTCAGCCGTCACCTTCTCACTGTAGTTCTTGTAAACTCAACACAGCTGGCAGACCTCAAGACGGAGCAGTAAAGTATGAGGTGACGCTCTTTGGCAAACCGCGCGAGTCTGAGAGACACGACAACTGGTTGTGGTCTGACTGTGATGACGGGGAATGTCCGGCTCCGTGTTGTGCTGGAAAGTGTGTTCGTCTGTCTGTATGTGTGCGTTACTGAAGGGTTATAATGAGAAACTGTATCCCACCCTGAGGACCAGCCTCGTCAGATCAATCAGTTTTACATTGCCGTCAGCAGTGGCGGGGAGTAACTGAGTAAGTGTGGCCTTTTCAGTAACAAGGTACTGTTTCCAACAAGTAGCGGGTTGGCGTGCCAAATGCTACATCGCTGTTTTGATTTCACATTGTTTGCGTGCGGTTTGGAAGCCAAGTGGGCTGATGCAATTAAATACGCTCTGCAAAATATAGTGCTCTCAAATATACAGCTGATTCACTCGTGGAAAGATATTTTAAAGGTCCAATGAAATTGAAATAATGTTTTTTTAGATGTTAGTATCGATATGTTTGTTTTAAGGATATCTATAAGCTAGTGTGCTACAAAACAGTGACACAATTCATGTTTAGATGATATAAAACTATTATTATCACCTCTGCCTGAACGTTTTTTTCATGTCACCGCATACTACTGTTTTTCATTGAATATTCCGACCAATCAAAAGATCTCTAGTTTCTGACATGCCCCGCCCCACTTTAAGACACGGCTCATTGGCTGCGTCTGAAACCGTATATTTATATTATATTCACCTTATTCTACGCTGACGAGCAGGCCCAGCCATTTGAATATTTTTGGCTCGAGACTTCCGGTCTCATTCACTTCTATTCATTTTTAGACATTAAAAACTGCTCGTTTCGCTGTTTGATGTTGCAAACTGATATTTCCTTATTTTATTATTCTACTTGGTCTATATAGTCATGTAAACATTTGTTTGTAGAGCAAGTAGTTTGACCGTTTTCTACCGTTTATTATTCCTAGTCATTTCTCCCATAGGCGATTGAATCGGATGTTCTAAAACAATCGCGCAAACAGGCGCACTTCCACATTTTAGAATAAGGTCAAATTTATAGGCTATGCTATCCCATGATGCCCCGCGAGAGAATTCAAGAATGGGAGTGAAACGACGCAACTGAGGCAGGTAGGTCTTGTGACCATGACAAAATGGCGGATGTAGTACGTTCGAATTCCATTCATACTGCTCACATTCATACTGCATAGAACAAACTTTTCTAATGGCCGAGTAGTACATTTAAATTCAAATCATTATCCGTATCCACTGAGTAGTAGGCGGTAGTAGTTTGCTTTTCATTTGATGCGCTTGAGCTCAACCACTCTCACTGGCAGAGCTGTGATAATAACACAGGGGGAGGAGAGGGGTACTATATGTCCCACCCTCTCTTTGTGTTTTGGTTGAGATTACGTCAATCATTAAATAAAAATGCACATTTCAAAACACTTCATGAGTCCTTTAAGGATTAATATTTCAGTAATTCACCGATTCGTTTCTCTTAAACACAAATATGCTTTGACCGTCTGCATTCTTACACAGTTTTATGGAAAAAGAAGTAGTTAGCTAGTCTTCAGCAGGGATTGGAATAACGGAGCTATAAATAAATGAATAATTGTTTTCCCGTCACTACGCTGTTACCAATACTGACAATAAAATGCGCATTACTATAATTGAACACTGAAGCAGTTTTCATGCAAGCAGTGTCTCTCTTAGCTATAGGACCTCTATTTCTGGAGTGGGTGGGTGTTCAGCAATGGGGTTAGTCACATAACCAACCAGTGATTTGCATATAATATAAGCACTACTTTTCTCTTGTTGAAGTGTCAAGTATGTTTATGTATCATTCAACTAATGCCCAGGAAAAAAAAAGATTCTCTCTGCATAATTCTTTTTTAACCACATGTTGTCACGTGCCGCCACAAAATTAGTAGCTACGCAGGTGATAACGTGGAGATCTGCTACCAAAGGAGACAAAACTACAGAGTCAAAGCAAATAAAACTGAATTTTTTCCTACCGCAAACACTTATTACTCTATATATGCTCTATATATATATACTCTCTGTCTCCCTCCAATATATATATACTGTATATATATATATATATATATATATATATATATATATATATATATATATATATATATATATATATATATATATTAGTCGAGGACGACATGCTACATGTTGTATTTCACATTGTCCAACAACAACATCAAAATATTGTAGATTACTGTACAATGTTCAATTTTTATTTTATAGTCATTTGACAAGTTTCATTTTTTTAAAGTAATGCAATATTACTTTCCCTGCTAATTAGTTACTTTATAATTATGTATTCAGTTACTCAGTTACTATTTTTGAGAAGTAACTAGTGACTTTAACTTTTTTTTTTTTTTTTTTTAATGCAACGTGCCCAACACTGGTCTTAGTGTAGCTAATCTGAATTGTACTGCTGAAAAGTCAGATTTATTTTATTGAATATTAAAATAAATATTTAAACACTGTTTACTAATTAAGTAAGTGCCTGAAGTATCTTCAATTAACCTATATCAGGTAATCAATTTATCTCATGTTCAGCTGAAAATTTGAATTATTTTAAATTTATCAGTTTATTTTATTGATGCAGCCTATATCAGTGGCTATATCACCCGATAAATTCTCTAATGTCAATAAAAATGTATTATTTTTAATTTTAAGGTTTTAAAATGTAATAAGCTATGCACTGTATTTATTTGTGTTTTGTTTTTGTAATATGTATTCATTGGCCTATATATCGAATTTAAAACATTGTTGTCAGTATTAGCCAAAATATTCATATCTATATATTTCCATATGTAGTACTGGAAAAAAGCATCATTTGTCTTTGAATTAGCTGGTTTCAGAAAGGATCATGATATAGACCATTTTGAGGGATGTAAATGATAACAATGGTCCTAAAGTTTTTCCTGTTTTACATTTTTAATTTCCGTAGCTTCTGAGAATTCAAAAAGAGTCACATATTGATAAATGATGTCATAATAGCTGTTTTAATGTTGAGTTATGATTGAAATGCCTCTTATTACGGTAATGAAACAGTTTGACGGCAAGCAGGAAATGTTCATAGGTCAATCGCATGACCACAATGAAATGGTCTATATAGTTTGCATTACTTAAATATCTTACACGTAGCTGGAGATATACCACTGGAAAGTCTGTTTTACTGCTGGAATTTAGTTTCAAATGAGACTTTAAGACACCATAGCATTTAATTAGTGTAGCTAATTTACCATGGCCAGTAATTTCAGTAAGAAAGTAGTCATTTAGTTTGAGAAGATAAAAAACTTGTTTTGTGCCTTTGACAACCTTGATAACCTACCCTATGTTAACAACCTTGCTAACCTACCCTATAGCTCACTATCTGCTTATTCTAGGTCTAAGTGCTCTGTCAATGGGGAGACTCCTCAAACAGTAATAATAAACGTTTAAAATGCACTGTAATACTTTCAAAAATCACAATCACAATATATTTGTTATATATTTGAACAATATATTTGTATTGGTTATGTTTAATCTGTGCTTCTCTGATGATGTCAGGTTGACTGCTTGTGCGAAATATGCATAGCCACGCCCTCCGACTGTTAGTTTGCAGTGAGTGAAAGATGAAAGGAGAAACATAAAAGTAAACCCAGCCCCCTACTCAATATTCAGCTTCAGTTAGAAATACATCATCATACTGAAATAAATCTGCAGCAACTTTCGGAATATCTGACGATAGTTTTTAAGTCATGATGCATCGTGACATATGTAATACTGTTTCTGGGATCAAGCCGCTTCTTGTTTAAAATGAGAAAATATTCGTTTATGCCCACTGTTTAGTCATTTATCACACATTAAAGTGAATTTTATATAAAATAATGGTGTACATAACAGTTTCTGGACTTTGCTGCATCAAAGACACCAATATTCAAACAATTTACAAAAAAAAAAATTATCACTTTCTGACTATCGGAGTGTGATCATGACTTTCAAAAGTATTACATCACTTTATAAACATTGAACATTTATTACCAATTGATGGGCCTTACCTTAAAGTTTGATATGTTGTTTTTGCGTGGCATCACACTTAACAAGTGGATAAAGAATAGCTTAAGTGCTAAGCTTAGCATTTAGCTTGATAAGCTAATTTCATAGTATCTTCCAGAATAGAAAAGCAAAAAACATGTTTACAAACAGAATCTCACAAATTAGTTTTTGCTGATACTGACTTTGCTAAAACAATTATAATTTTGTATTTTAACCCTAAAATAACCTATTTAACACTATACATACATCTTTGCAAAAATGTATTGAGGTATGCTAGCTCAGTTCCAGACAATACAGTGTTTCAGTTGAGCTTCAAAGAAACTTATGCTGCAACAAAAAGTACACATGCATTCTCAGTACTGCCACAAAGGGGAGCTATAGCTGGCATTAGCATTAGCATTAGCTAACCTTTCTACAGTTTACTCCTTCAGTTTATTTACAGTGAAACACTAATTTACTGTTAGCGTGCCATCATGATGAAACTCACTGAAAATGCAAATATTATGTCTATTTGTAGTTCAACTTACACATCTTTATATATTAATTTTCTTTCTAGCCGAAGATCTACTGTTGTCAGATGAGTTTCTAAAGCTAAACTGACTCTATAACAGTGGCCGGGGATTAGAGATTAATAAATTCAACCACTGACCCTTACTGAAAAGTCCACAAATGGTGTATGAGGCTGGAGTTAATGTGTCGTAAATGAGCAGTAATCGTCCTTAACTCCGTCTCTGACCATTAACCTATTTAAAAAGTTTTTTTGAAAAGTGTCTAATGGTATCACAGAGATGCAATAAGAAGGTTTTAAGTTTCCCTGATATGTTACTCATGTGGTTTAAAATTTTACATTGACACCTATGGGTGTGGTTGTACTATACAAACAAATTACTTTCTGAGATTGCAGAAATATCTAAGCTAAAATATCTAGTCTGCTAATCGCACAAAGGCACAATATGACTTTGAAAGATTTGGATTTTGAACATAATTCATATGAACTACTTTTATGGTCCCCTTTTATAAACCCTCCTATGCTATTTGATTATTTTTTGGGTGAGAATATGTATGATTTAAATAATTATCGCAACAATAATAATAATAACAAAGATAGAATATAAATATAAAACACTTGGATTTACTCACTCAAGTGAACTACCTTTATGACGCCCTTTTATAAACCCTCAAGTGGTGTTTGGTCATTTTTGTCAGAAAATTTTATCGTTTTGGTAAATAATGTTGATGTTGATTGTTAATTACAAAAAAAAAAATACAAAAAATAATTTAAAGTTTCTTTGAGACACAAATTAGTTTTCGTTATTATAGAAATGTCTATCTTCAAATTTCTAGTCTGCTAATCACATAAAGGCACAATATGAATAAAAAAGATGTGGATTTTTGCAAATAAATCAAATGATATACTTTTATGGCGCCCTTTTATAAGTCTTCAAGTAATGTTTGGTCATTTTTGGCTAAAAATTTGTATGTTTATGTTAACAATGTTAATAGTTAATAACAACAAAAATCATTTTAAAATAATGTAAAGTTTCTGTGAGGCATTTACAAAAGAGTTTAAGACATTACACTGACACCTATGGGTGTGGATGTACTGTACAAACAAATTAGTTTTCGTGATTATAGAAATGTCGATCTTGAAATATCTGGTCTGCTAATCACACAAAGGAACGCTATGAATATGAAAAATGTGGATTTTTACACATAAATCAAGTGAAATACTTTTTTATGGTGCTCTTTTAAAAACCCTCCAGGGCTATTTGGTCATTTTAGGCTGAAAATGTGTATGTTTGAAGTAAATAATGTTGCTAATCGCACAAAGGCACAATATAAAAACAAAAGACTTGGATTTTTATACACAAATCAAGTGAACTACTTTTATGGCGCCCTTTTATAAAACCCTCAAGTGGTGTTGGGTCATTTTTGGCTAAACATTAGTTAATAATGTTGGTGTTAATTGAAAAATAATTTTAAATTTTTTTTTAAAGTTTCTGTGAGGCACTTACAGTGGAGATTAAACATGACTAATTTAATAACTAAGTTTAATATTATCTAAAACTTAATTATTCTGTTAAAGGAACAGTTCACCTACAGTAATAATGAAAGCTTTCTTCTGTTAAACACATAACATAGACCTACCATTTCCATACATAACGATGTTCCGTACAGATTAAATTTTTATGCCAAACTATGAATAAATACTTGAGGGTAATTTCTCAGCCTTTTACCCTCAAGCACAACAGACGTCCTCCTATATGTTTTCGAGAAAAATGTTTTTTACATTCATCAAATGCACTTAAAAATAGACAGTGGGCAAGCTAAAGGGGGTGAGTGTTGCTTGGGAGGGGAAACATTTAGAGCAACGACAATATGCACTTGCATTTAATTTATGCATCACATAGTATTACAGTCTTTATGAAATAAATATGATGTTATTACAAATTGTTAAATAGATTATCTTTTGTTAAATAAATGCTTTATTAATTTCAATTTAAAGTTGAAATATTTTAAATTGTCATGCTGTAATAAAATAAACATGATATGAAAATGATTGTAAAGTTATTTCATTTCAAAATTTCATAAAAAAAGTTATTAAATCTAACATTAACTTCAAGTTAAACACACAAATAGTATATTCTGATGTTAGATTTTACTAAGACTCCAAACAATGTATTTTTTTGCAGATAATTTAAAGTTATACGCTCCATATGGAACACTATTTTAATCCTGTAGAGAACACCATTAACACTCTTCCGTTCACCTCTGTAGGTGGATATTTACTCAAAAATACTAGTCCAAAAGACATCAGTCAAAATTCAGATTGTGCATTAGGTATCCACCCAGAGCATGACACAAACATGCTTATTTGGCTTTCAATTACATGTTTAGTGGTTTCAGTGGTCATCTGAGTGTGCTGACTAGTAAAAAGTGTACAGAACATGGTTAGTCTATGTTATAAATATTTTAAGAAATGCCAATTTCTTGCATCTGTTCTTAGTTTAACAGAAGAAAGAAACTCAAATACATTTCGAACAAAAGAAGGGTAAGTAAACAACTTAATTTTAAGGTGAACTATCCCTTTAAAATGTATTATTAGTTGCTTGCAAATTCGTAAAAAGGCAGTCTACTCCACCCAGAAAAGGATAAGAAAGCGAAAACCATTTTATAAATGGCTGAAAACAGAAAGGAAGACTGCATGCGTGTGTGTTTGACCTGTAGGTTCCTGTAGTGAATTGTACTCCGGCAGTGCGACGTCTTGGCAGTTTGTTCGCTGGTGTAAAACAATCCACAAAGGTTACAATAAAACCCCGTCCTCGGCACGATGAACTCCACACCTGCCAAAACAACAAAATAAACAAACATAAGTCAAAAAATACCCCCTACCGCCACCTCCGCACATTGATCTCTGCATCTAAGTGTGTGCAGGGGTGTAAATGCAGCTCTTCTGTGGAGAAATGAAGTGTGTTAGCGGTGTGGTAATGAGTACACAAGCTCAGGCCTCGAGGGTGCAATTCACACCTCACTCAACAGGATGACAAATGCTCTACTGACATCAACCGGCCTTAAAGGCTTCAGTTTCCCACTGAGAGCCCACAGCAGAGCTGATCAGAAGCCTCCGCTTGTTACAAGATCCTCAAAGTGCTCTGAAATGCACAGTTTTGTTCAACGTTTGAAGAAATTTCAGCTGATACTCTATTCACACTACACTCAAAAAATACTTTTGGTGCTTGTTCAAACTAATATGGTTTAAATAAGCTGAAGCAACACAATTCTTGAGTTTTTTGAGACTTAATAGTTAAAGGGCACCTATTATGAAAATGTTTTGACAGAACTGTGTGTATATATAGTTTGTCCACAGTCATATTGGCTTTATGGGTCCACAATAAGTCTCTGTTTTTAAATTTCCTGACGTTAAAACAGGATCCAAATCCCTCCCATTTCTAGGCCCCTTACAAGGTGACGTGGGAGTGCGGTTTCCTCACCCACCTAATTGATTGACAGCTGCATAATAACATGTCTTCGTAATAACACTTATAATCATATGGATGACAGTGCACAGAGCAACTGAGATTAAAAGATCTGTTCAGCTCTCTGTGATCATCAATCGTCATTAAATGTGATCAAGAATGAGTTTTACAAATTCGCAACATTTTTAAAACAATGCATGTTTATAATCTTTACTTTATCCCCACAGCCACATGTCAGTACAGTTATAAAAGAAGACGCTTCAATCCCGGTTTGTGGATGTTAAATCTGTATTTATTTATTTTTTTGTCTGTTTAATAGAATGGATATCCATACAGCAGTGGATATAAACGTGTATCCTGTCACATTTGCCGTGCAAAAACAGTGCAAAGTAAAATGCTTGTGCGTGTGTGAACTTTGTAACGACATTGTGTGTGACTTATCATTGCAGCTCCACAACAAATACATCAAATAATCATTGGTAAAGTTCTTGCTGTAGTTTTTCTCACAAACGTTACGTGAGATCTGCTTCCTTCATGTCTGCCACTGTGCTGTTTATCTGACGCAGCCAAGGCAGACACTGAGGCACACTCGGACAGGCATGTTGGAATGGTGGGTGGGGAGAACTAGCATTAAAGGCACAGGCAATGAAAACAGCTACAATGTGTTCAGAGCAGAAAATCCAATATTCTGAGAGACAATAAATAATCTACTGGGTGTTTTAAGCTGAAACTTTACAGACACATTCTGGAGACACAAAAGACTTCTGTTAAATCTTGAAAAAGGGGTAAGATGGTTGAAATCTTCAAAAACCTTTAAATCTACTTAAAATTTGTAAAACAATCAAGTTCACAATCGATTTGTGTTGGAACAACATGGAGGAACTGTGTGGAATCCAGTATTTTTTTTTTACAGTGTAATGCAGTTTAATTTAAAAATGCAATTTTTTTCTTTCTGTTTGGCTATCTATTCAAGTTCTGTTTCAAAATGCAGAACTTTTGCTAGTTGTGCCTTTCATCCACACTACCTACAGCAAGGCTATTCAATTGGTGGCTCGCGGGTCAAGTTTGGCAATTTGTTCCGGCCCTTTAAATAGTGTGACCAAGACATCAAAAATGAATTTAGTTCTGTCGAAAAACGGTCGCTATTGTTATGAAGTGATGTGCATCTGTTCAATACAGCACGACCTGCAGTTGAAGGCTGCACAGAATCACCTGACATTAAGGCCCCGGTTACACTAATGCGTTTTAGTTTGAAAACGAATAAGTTTTGCTACAGTTACGCCATCCGTCCACACTACGCCGGAGTTCTCGAGCGCCGAAAACGGAGCGTTTCGAAAACGCTGGAGAGGCCGTTTTCATGCTGAAACGCTGCTGCTCCGTCTCAGTGTGGATGATGGAAAACGGAGACATCTGAAAACGGAGGCGGGGCTGCAGACATTCGCCTCTCTGATTGGGGCTTTTCCTGAATATTAAGTAGCCTAACACACACAGTTCAGTCCTGCATCTTCTTCGTGTAAGTTAAGACTTCGCAAGTTTGATCATGGCTGCAGTCTCTTCTTTTCAGTTTGATATGGAAAACAGACTATACCGAGGACACGGGTAAATCTTCAAAGGGAACAGTGTACTTTATAACTTCATTCACATCACCCTGGCTACGTTGTTTCACTTTCTCAACAATAAAATGTAAACATGATATACGGAACTGCCTATTTTCATTTTAATATTAACAACTTAACAGACAGCAGAAATGTTGAGGCGTCGTGCTGCATGAGCGTCATCTTCACTGTGTAGATATTTATAAGAAAACGGAGCCTATAACAACTGCCTCCTTTCAATTTCAGTGAAAATACGAAACCCTCTCTTTTGGTGAATATCAGTTTTAATAATCAATAATGGCCATTATAAAAGTATAACATACAATAAGTTTATACATTATAGGAAATAAAGGCAAGCGATCAGTCAATATGCAGAATGTACGTGCTTATTAACTTATCTTTGCGCTCAGCCAAAACACGTTACCTGAGAACAAGTAATAGATTCCAGTGACCAAAGTCAGGGAATATGTCGTTAGATAAAGACAACAAGATGAATGAAATATCCCGATTAATAAATATAGTGAGATTAGATCCAGCGGGAGATGCTTGATGAGAAGTCCGACTAGCAGAGCTCTCATCAGCGCTTGGCTGAGAGTGTGTGTGTGGTCACGTGATGTGCGTTTTCAGCGTTTTGGTGTGGACGGAGAGCAGTTCAGAAACGCTGGGTAAAACGCGAGTGTGGACGCGGATCGTTTTCATTCTAAAACGCCGTTTTAAAACTAAAACGCACTAGTGTAAACGGGGCCTAAGCGAGTGAGTGGCACGGGCAGCCAAAAACATTTGGATGCTTAAGCCTAAAGGCCTCTCAACGCCACGGAACAAAACTGCTGCAACTAAACAAAGTTATACCACCTGTGCGCTAGTATAAAGTTCAGAGCTTATACACCAAGGCTCATACGCATGCACACTTGATTAATTATAGGAGCAGACCATTCACGTATTGTGTCTTTTCCATGTGCAAGTTTGTAATTTCCAATGTAAGAGTAAATGCCAATATGTGTGCACAAGCGGAGCAATGCGCTTGGAAGCTTGCAAGTGGAAAACATCTCACGGTGAGAGCTGTGCATGGCTTTAACAAAAGATATGTTAGATGAATTATTACAAATTATTAATGTGATTATGTATGTATGAACAGACGATAACAACAGTTCATTTAAATACTTACCTATTATAAAGCTTATGTTTACATTAGACATGATAACCGTGAAATTGTGATTATTCTTCAGGCTATAATCGTACAACCAAAATCTGTAGAAAAATACAATGTGGGTGTCTTAAGGAGCAAAAATACAACATATGGGCTCTTATATGCTGTTGCAAGTCATATCTCTCTGGCCCCTCATTTGTGATGCTTTTCATGTACTGGCCCTAATGACAAACTAACTGAATAGCCCTTACCTACAGCTTTCAACAAATAAAAATGGACAACAAATGCTGTAGAGGCCATTTTCGCATGGAAGCAGGTGCTCTGTGTCAGTGTGAATGGACCAAAATGGAGACTTTTTGGAGAAAACGGAAAATAGAGGCAAACATTTGTTCCCGAATTTGTGTTGTGTCCTAATTTGCATAATTTTACTACATCCTGAAAGTATGTACTATGTTTTTGAAGAAAAAGTACATATTTTTGAGTGTGTAACAGAAGAGTATTTAGGCTTTAAGACATGCTACTTCCTCATTAATGGACCGGCATGTTGCTTAGTTATGTTCCTCCATCAATCATCTCAACAGCATTCGGATTTCTTGAATGATTCATGTTTAACTACTTATCTTATTGGAGAAGCAGCAGCAGGTCAATCTGCCATTTGTGAGTCTTTCATGCAGAGAAATCTCTTCAGGTGTTTGTGTAATTGTGCATTTAGAAGTTCATTTCCAACGTTATATAAATTTACATTGTTGTTGCAGATGAAATAAAACATGATCTGGCCAACTGGAAAATAATAGTCCTTTACACAACTTTACTGATGACTCTCTACTTGTCTGATGGTCTTATATACGCCAACCAAGTTTGTAGCTTGTTTACAATTTTTATTCAAATTTGTAGTTCTGATCGAATTCACATCCAATGTACTGTGGGCAATATTAGCTGTTAAAGTAGGGACAGTTCTACACTTCAAATTTCTAACAGAAATAGTTGACCATCTGGGAGCCTATGGCCTTCAACCTACTCTGGTTGGGATATTCAATTATTTTCCTTAATTTTTCCTTCATTTTCATGCATCAGGAATCGGCAAAGCACTATGAACCGCCAACTAATCCGGCATATGTTTTACACAGCGGATGCCCTACAAGTCACAATCCAGTACTGTGAAACACCCATACACTCTTGCACATTCACACGCAAACTCGTACACTACGGCCAATTTAGTTTACCCAATTCACTTATACTCATATACTATATACTATATACATATACTACACTTATACTATGTCTTTGGACTGTTGGGTAAACTGGAGCATCCGGAGGAAACCCACGCCAACACAGAGACAGCATGCAAACTCTACACAGAAATGCTAACTGGCCCAGCTGAAACTCGAATCAGTGACCTTCTTGCTGTGAGGCGACAGATCTAACTACTGAGCTACCGTGAGGCCAGTTTGGGACATACTTATTCTATTTTTGAATACTATTTAGGATGAATAGTATGCGAATTGGGACGCAACCCTTAGTCTTCTACAATCAGTTTTAATATTTTTGATTGGCACAGCCATCTTGTATTTATTTGTTACTTTAAGTAATGATTCAACATCATCGTTAGTCCTCTAATCTTCATTGTTCAACAAGTCAGTGTTGTTGACAAGCAACTAAATGTTGTGTAAAGCACATACTTCCTGTTTATACTTGAACACGCATGTCGAGAGTCCATGTACACAGCCACAGTCATATCACCCTGCACCCCAAGACCGGTTACTCACTGAAGCTAAGCAGGGCTGAGCCTGGTCAGTACCTGGATTGGAGAGCAAATGGGAAAACTAGATTGCTGTTGGAAGTGGTGTTAGCAAGACCAGCAGGGCTGGTCTGTGTGAGTCCTGAAGCCCCAGTAAAAGTGAAGGGGACATTACACTGTCAGTGGGCGCCGTCTTTTGTATGAGACATTAAACCGAGGTCCTGACTAATTGAAAAAAAAAAACACATGGCACTTCCATACCTGTCAACCCTCACGTTTTCTCGGGATTCTCCCGTATTTTAAAATTCTATCCCGCTATCATCCCGTAAAGGTATTTTCCCGTATTTCTCCCGTCTTTTCTGAAGGGTGGCAGATAAACATTAAAGAGCCGATCCTCCAGTCTGTTCTGTGCTTTTGCTTTGTTTAGACATGAAAACACTTTGAAATAAATATAAAAACAGCAAGATACCCTTTCTTTTCATTACAGGTGCCGTGTCCCCTTCATAAGCAATCCTCAAAACAGTCATATAGCAGTGCATGGCTGTCAGCTGACGCGCTCCATAGTGATAAATAGATGCTGTTTCCGCTGATTCTGTACACCCAATTTGAAGTGAAGCGAAAGTCTGGGTTTTGGGTGTGTGTTTAAACAGACATTTACACATAACTAATAATAATACCATCTAAAGATGTCGATCTTGGAGGTTTTTTTTTTTCAAACACAACTAATTTTGTCCTAAATGAGCATAAAAAGTTAGGAAAGTAATCAAATGGCTGGGGGTGGATCCCTTTTTATGGTGGGCATATCCCTTATTTTCACATCCCAATGTTGAGAGATGTGCACTTCTTATAAAGAGTAGGGGTGTAACCCTGGTGTCCTGGCCAAAGTCCCTCAATCGGCTCTTACAATCATGGCCTCACACCAATAGCTGGTGTGGGTGAGCGCACTAGCGCCGTTGTCCTGTGGCTGCCGTCGCATCATCCAAGTGGATACTGCACACTGGTGGTGGTGTAGAGAGACCCCCCTCATGATTGTGAAGCGCTTTGGGTGTATGGCCATACACAATAAATGCGCTATATAAATACACATTACATTACATGTAAGCTCACATGATGTCCCATTTTTCAGTGTTTTTTTATTTTTATAGTGTGAACGGAGATCTTTTCAGAAGTGCTGGATGACACGCCAGTGTGGACGTGGTTCATTTTTGTTCTAAAACGCTGTTTCAAATCTAAAATGCATTAGTGTAAATGAGGCCTGAGACATTGTTTTTAAAATGCCCTCTAAAGTGGATACTTGAAAATGTAGTCTTCATGTCACAGTGTGGAATTTGAAAACAGAGGCTGCATCCGAAATGGCATCCCAGCTAGCAAAGAATTCTGTCCCAGATTTGGCAAAAAGCTGGCACAGGAGGCATTCATCAAGCACTAGCATACAGCATGAGGGTCAAACATGGCCCAGGTTTGGCAGACGTGGCACCGTCTATAAGGCGGCACACAAGATTTGGACCAGATGTAAAATGTAGTATTTGGCCCAGAAGTTAATAATCGATATGTGGGCCATGTAAGTTTGGCCTGTGTTGACCCACATTTAAAATACATTGAAATTATTTTTGGGGTAAAGAAAAACATTCTACAAATAAGGTTGCCTTGAGAAAAAGCACGCCTATAGTGTGCCTAAAGCACGCTGCTTCATAGGTTTATAAATTTTATTGCAATTGTGAAACACCAACATATCTGGCCCAGTTCAGGCCCAATTATGAGTTATTAACTTGGCTAGGACTTGGCCCAGATATGGTCCAGGTTTGGCCCTTGTCTGGAAGTCAGACTTGGTCCTGTCATGTACCGTAATTCATTGTGGTATGTGGGCCAAGCAAAACATGATTGTGTGGGCCAGAGCTGGGCCAGAGAAATTCTGCTATGTGGGATGCTTCCACACTATATTATGCGCTAAAAACAGTATGCAAGCCGAGTAGTATGTCCGAATTCATAGAATAGTAGGTGAGTAGGCGAGATGTACGCAGATGACCTAATACTTCCGGTGACATTCTGAAGTGCACATCCGATGGACACTATGCTGTCACTATGATGCACTGTAAAAGAATTCATGGATATAGGTAAAGCAATGCAACTGACGCAGGTAGATCACATGATAACCACTAATGGCGGATCTGTTTATACTACTCGCATTCATACTATATAGAACGAACTTGTCTAATGGTCGTGTAGTAAATTCAAATGTAGTGCATACATGAGTAGTAGGCGATTTCGGACACAGCCAGTGGCTTTCGAAAACAATGACAAATTTTTAATCATTTGACCAATTCAGCTAAAATGGTGAAGGACATTGTACAGTAGTTGTTTCGGACGCTCTCTTGGTTTATGTAGCATTGTAAAAGGAGCATGAAACCCCCGTCTTTCAACTGTCATCTGTCAGTGATCCATACAGTCCCGAGATAGTGATTAACAGCTATTGAATCTTCTCAATTCAAATAAATAAAGTCTGTGTGTAGTCATGGTGGGTGTACCTAATGGTATGCTGTGTTCACTGATGGCCTTCTCCTGCTCCTGAGAGGGCGACGCAGCCGAGATGTCTGATGCCTGAGGTGAAGCGGCCAATAATGGGTCAGGAATATCTAGAGGAGAAAATGGATGAGGAAAAACAAATATCAAGACATCAGATTTTCCCTTTTTTAGTCAGATCTCTTCCTGTGCCGTTTATAACTTTAAGGATGTTCTAGTGGATTGCTAGAGCATTGCTGTGTTGTTTTTGCTGGTTGCTAGTGTAGTGTGTTGTTGTGGAGTTGCTGAGTAGCTTTGGGCGGTGGCATGTAGTTGCAATCTGGTTATTGGCAGTTGCTAGGGTGTGGTTCCAAGTGGTTTTGAGTGGGGTGCTAAGGTGCTGCTCTGAAACTGCAGATTGATTTTGGTGCTTTGCAATTGCTGAGTGATTTTGGGTGGTTGCTAGGGGGTTGATGTGTAGTGCCAAGTGGTTTTGGGAGGGTTTCTAAGGTGATGCTGTGCAATTGCAGAATGATTTTGGATAGTCGCTAAGGAATTGTTGCGTGATTGCCAAGTGGTTTTGG
This sequence comes from Danio rerio, assembly GCF_052040795.2. NCBI lineage: Eukaryota > Metazoa > Chordata > Actinopteri > Cypriniformes > Danionidae > Danio > Danio rerio. The sequence goes on from NC_141042.1 coordinate 32,522,905, forward strand.
GAGGGTTGCTAGGATGCTGCTGTGCAATTGCAGAGTGATTTTGTATGGCTGCTTGGGGGTTGATGTGCAATTGCTGAGTGATTTTGGGTGGTTGCTAGGTGGTTGATGTATGGTTTCTGGTTGGTTTTGTGAAGGTTGTTATGCTGTGTTCACACCAGACGCGGAACGCGTGGATAAATTGTGGTATTCGCGCATCAATAGCTGCGTGAACATTCAAGTTTACTCGCTTCATTTGCGGATCAAATCCGTTTTATTCTTGCATCAAATTCACTTCAGAACAGACGTAGACTTGCGTGATGGGCAGGGCTACTGTCTGCCCGGTGACTCTAGCTTCGTTCCTAAACGGCAAACAAGGATTTTATTAAGAAATTAACAGTGTTTATGTGCTTTATGAAGACTGAAAAACAGCATTGATACATTTAAGCCCATGTCTGAATCTACTAGATCCTTTCAGAGGTGCATCCAGCTCTTTGAGTTTTATAAACTCCTCCAGATACTTAACCTGAATGATGGAGGCATTCAGCGGTGCTTCTAACAGAGCCGAGCCCAGTTTGATGAACTGTTGTCGGTGTCGGCTGGAGGATTTCCCCCGGGACACTAACAACAGGCGCTCGTCACTACAGTGCTGCTGTGCAATTCCAGAGTAATTCTGGGTGGTTGCTAGGTGGTTGTCAAGCGGTTTTGATTGCTGCTTTAAATGCATGAGCCCTATTGCAATGTATTCTAAAGGCTGTAGTTGTTTACTGTTTATCATCTTGAAAACGCTCACTATGAAACTGATTCCAACAATAACGTAAACATTATATCTGTGGCCTGTTGCGTGTACCTTTCTTCTGACTGTCCAGTTTGAGAGATGCTTCCTTGTTGTCCATCTCCGCCGTCTTCCCCTCATCATTACTGGAGTCTGTCATCTTCTCCCCTGCAACTCTATTTTCTGGGGGATCGTCTGGGGTGTGTGTGTGGATGTGTGTTCTGCCGTCAGTGCAGGTCTCCTCCAAAGCGCTCCTGAACTCTTGGGATGGGAAGCGGTTGAGCTGAGAGACCATCTGCTCTGGGATGATCGCTGGTTCTCCAGGGCTGGACTGAGGGCATCCAGAGGTTTCTTCAAGGCTCAGATCCAGTGCTGGAGGGTCAGGGGGGTCGACCACGGGCTCTTCTGCTGCTTCGGTTGGGGATTTTGCAGTGGTTTTAGGGCTCTCTGCTGTTGACAGAACAGACTCGACTCTCTGGTGGTCCTCTTGAAGATCAGGTAGATCAGGTTCAACTATTGAGTCGTCTTCTCCTCCTACTTCATCCACAGTCACCAGTTCCTCCATGCTCTTAGGATACCAGCTCTCCTCCTCCTCTCCATCGTCTCCACTGTCCTGCGCCTGACCACCAGAAAGAGTCTTAATATGTGAGACATTTACATTTTTAAGTTGATGCACATTAACTTTTCAAGTTATTGGAAACTATAAAAAATAAATAAAATAAAATAATAATAATAATTTCTTACATCGCTTTTATGGACACTCAAAGTGCTTTACACATTTTTGGGGGGGAATCTCCCCATCCACCACCAGTGTGCAGCATCCAGCTGGATAAAGCGATGGCAGCCATATTGCGCCAGACCACACGCACTAGCTGATTGGTGAAGTGATGAAGCCGATTATGATATGGTGATAATTAGGAAGCCATGATGGACAGAGGCCAGTGGGCAAACTTGACCCCTACTCTTTATCAAAGGACATCCTGGGATTTTTAACAACCACAGTGAGTCAGGACCTCAGTTTACCATCCAAAAGACAGAGCTCCATGAGCAGTATAGAGTCCCTATCAACATACTGGGGCGTTAGGACCGTAGACTGTAAAATATATGGACGTATTGTCCGTGACGTCACCCATAGGTTTCTGAAGAGCGCAAAAGAAGCCACAAGTAGGCGCGGCTAACCGTCGCCATTTTGTTCACGCGTCATCGCACGCACGGCGGGATACCAAACAAGGGCAAAGAGGCGGAGAGTGAGCGGAGCTACAGTCACCTGCTGGCATTTTGCTTGGACCTGGCTTAGGCACACTTTACTTTGGGAAAACGCTTAATACTTTATCACCTGTAACTCGGTTGTGTTCTGACCACATGCGCTTGGCTGTACACTATATCAATCAAGTGTTTAGACCTTTAAAAATACTGTAGTAATACATTGAACCACTAAGTATTATACTTCCAAACACTTCAGATATAGTCTGTGTTAGTAAATGCAAGGCTATTGATGACATCTAGCATAACACTGTATAATAACACTTCAGATGACTGTTCTACAGTCTACATCTAATCAATCTGTCAGATTCGGGAGTGCTTTACAGCTCTAAAGAACATTATAAATGATCTTAAATAAAACAAATACATTTATAGAGATGGTTTACAAGTATATAACTTTACTTACATGGGAAACGGAGGCCACGTGAATGGTTTGTAAGCACAATTAAGAGCACACAGCTCCCTTATCATCTAATAATTGTAGGAAATAAGTCCAAAAGGCAACTGACTGTGTAAACCCACATAAAACAAAACAAAAATAGGATGAATATGCCGAAATCAGTGGCTAATCTCGAGGAGTCAGCTAAGGTGAAGTGACGGTGACCACCGAGACCTAGCTGTCAATCAAGTGGCCACGCCCTTAATTATGCAAACTTAATATAACCTAATTTAAAGGAAACTGAAAAAAAATTCACCCCCCTCACAGTTGTCATGAAGGGTAATATTAGCTGTATGAACCAAAATTGTTCTTTGTACCAGGCTGTAAACAACTTTTTTTCTGCTGTAAAGTTGCCCATTCTAACAGTGGGCTCAATTAAACTTTGCTCTATTATGGAGCCAGGACTAGCGGAATTTCGATGAATTGCAGTTTCAGTTACTTCCATATTGGCCTCCTGAGGGAGAGCGGGAGGTTGCCGCAGGTTTAGCGCACCCTGCTGGTCTAACTAACACCACTTCTGGCAGCAACCTTTCCCATGTGGTCTCCCATCCAGGTACTGACTAGTAGCTTTAGTGGGCGACCATGTGAGAGAAGCAGAGAGCTAGCCGCCAGTTTTTTGTAATCAATTTTATTAGGTTAACATTGTTGTTGCTTACACAAAATTTAACTTGATGTTTTAAATCAGTTTGATGTCATTTGAAATGATTTTGGTACTTAAAATTTAGGCAGCAACTAATTTGTAAATTAGTAAATACATTTTTTCACACAATACTGTAACAGATAAATAAATTTTAAATTAAGTAAACCCCAAAAACCTCACTAAATAACAATTTTAAGGATTAAAAAAGCTGGTCAAATTATAAATGAATAAACAAATGTTTTACCTCAGAGTCACCAAGTTTGTCACACTTTGAGGACTCAACAGGTTTGCTGTTAGGAGGAGATTCCGATCTTTCTTTGGCTTTATGTTCTTCTTTCTGTAAAAAATAAAAAGTAGTGGCATTAAAATATTGTCTGTAGTAATATAATATAATATAATATAATATAATATAATATAATATAATATAATATAATATAATATAATATAATATATTAATTCATTCATTTTCTTGTCGGCTTAGTCCTTTTATTAATCCGGGGTCGCCACAGCGGAATGAACCGTCAACTTATCCAGCTAGTTTTTACGCAGCAGATGCCCTTCCAGCCGCAACCCATCTCTGGGAAACATCCACTTACACATTCACACAAATACTTGTACACTAGGGACAATTTAGCCTACCCAATTCACCTGTACCACATGTCTTTGGACTGTGGGGGAAACCGGAGCACCCAGAGGAAACCCACTCAAAGGCAGGGAGAACATGCAAACTCCACACAGAAACGCCAACTGAGCCGAGGTTCGAACCAGCGACCCAGCAACCTTCAGGCATTGAGGCGACAACACTACCTACTGTGCCACTGCCTCACCTTATAATATAATAATATAATATAATATAATATAATATAATATAATATAATATAATATAATATAATATAATATAATATATGTAAACATGTTATAGGAAAAAAAATATTATTATTTATATATAATCTAAATTTGCATAATTCTTATATTTATTGCTTAATATTCAAAACTCTAAAAATGTTTCATTTGAAACTAAATATATACAATATTGCAACATAATTAAATAAAATATATTTTAATGCAAAATACTTTAACAAAAAATAAATATAGCATCTAATTTTGTATTAATTTTATATTTTTATATATTAAAATATATGTGATTCTTTTGTTTCAGTTTACAATCTTTAAATGCAGTATAATATTTCAAGCTTATTAACATTTATCAATATTTCTTGATAAAACAGTACAAAATTTGACTTTAAGTGTCAATATATTTAATAATATAAAATAAAATCACATTAACTTTTATTAAACATATGATCTACATTTTTTATGTCATTGATATTTAAAATTTTCATATTATTTAGTAATAAATCACATCCTTTATATTTAATGCTTAAAATAATAATAATAATCTGATATAAATATTTAAGATTCAGCTGAAATGTCCAACACATAATATACACAGTTGTAAAATGTGCAAGAGGACATGCCTGATTTTCTGTCTCCTTCTCGGGTCTCCGGCTCGTCCTCTTGCTGCGTCCTCTGTCCTCAAGTGTCCGACTGCAGCTCATATCATCCGTCAGGTCTGACTCAGAGTGTCGAGATCTATGATAATCTTCCCTTCTCTTGGTCTTCCCTTCATGTCTCTGATGCTGCGTCCTCAGTTTATCGCTCTTATACAGCGAGTCCTTCTTGTAAAAGTCATCTACGGAGTGGTAAGAGTACCAGTCTCTGCCCCGCTCGTCCCCGGGACCCATTCGAGGACTGATGCGCTCGCCGGGTTTAAGGTATGGTTTCCTGCGCTCTGACAGCCATCCGTTTGGTCGGTCATCCTCTTCGTTCCTCCAGTCATCTCTAGGGTCATCGTCCCCTCTTGAATGGGATGTCCAGTCCCAGGAGGGCCGCCGGGGGCCCATGCCGTTACTCCAGTCGGGCCGACAGGATGGTCCCGGTGGACTGTGGGCAGAGCTGCAGGAGGTGAAACTGGGACTGTGCGAACGAGGACTCAGAGATCGACTGATGGGACTGCGGGATCGAGCACGCTCTGGCAGATACCTACAAAAAAATACAACAGAGATCATCACTATGTTTTCATTTATGTGTCTGGTTGGTTTAATGAAATTGTAAAAAACACAAAACTTCACTTATATATTCGGATATTCTAAGGCTTGCACAAACAGCTATTAGTGATGAGAAGCTTAAGAGATGAGAGAGACGTTTTCCGCAGAGAGTTTAAAGAGGTCAAGGGCGACATACTGAGGTGGGTCAGCCATCAGGATGACATGGTCCAGATGACACTTCGAACAAATTGCTACAATCGCAACCTAGAAGAAGCATGGGAGCGTTTTCTTTAAATAAACATGCCATTCGCCAGCTAAAAAAATTGACTTTGGAGGCCCAAATGTTGATTTACATGTTTAGTGATATACTACTAGCCATCCTGACATAGATATAATCAGCAGTAAAATACTTATGCAACTTATAACATCAAAGGCTTGAATACTGTATAAAAGACTGAAGCATACAAACCAGCAGTGCGCTTAAACAGACTTCTATATACTGTAAGTCTTAGGCCCTTTATTTTCAGCGGAGGATGATTTTGATTTCAGATTTTGTTTTGTTCTTGTATTTGTTTTATTCTTCTTTTTCACTGGATTTAATTTATTAATAAAAGTGTGCTTTATTCTATTTTTTTACCGGAGTGGATACTAGCTTCATTTGCAAAACCCATTTAGATACCTATTGTGGTAAGGTATGAATCTAATTATTCCTTGAACAACATTACAAAAGATGGTCCTAAACAAAACTGGGTAAGAAATATAGCCAAGAAAGGGTTCTATTTTAAATTTAATTAAGATGGTAAATAACAAAATAAGCATCGCCCCCTAATCAATATTTCATTTCAGTTGGAAGTACGTCAACATACTGAAATAGAAGTTTCAGTATCTTACGATTCATGCGAATTTCAAAAGAAATGCCAGGATGTGCAAACATTTGAACAATGTAAATAAAATAATGTATGCGCACAACCGAGTAGGATAAACTAAAATATATTGATAATTGATAAGAATTGTGCTACGACTATGATGGAAATCGTACACAAATATTGACAATTCGTCACCTTAGAATTATAAGGTTCTATCTGACATTTTTGTCAAAATTGAGTTATTGACATTTTTATTAAATGACAACTTATTTACATTATGTGATGTTTTTTTATATAAGTTGTTTAAATTTTAAGACTTTTTATTTAAAAAACAAAAAATGTTTTACAATAATATGTATACAATATGGTTATTATAATGATATTTATACATGACCAAACTAGTGTGCAACTTAAGCAAAACTAATACTATTGTTTTACACTTAGTTTTGTAGTTCTGCCCAAATAAATATGTTGCATTATTCAATTACGTTCATTTGATTAACTATGTACAATCTTTAATCTATGTTTGATGTTTCATTGTTGAGTTAAAACATTTTTAAGGGTCTCTGACACATTGTTTTTATTATTTATCTTTATTTTATTACAGTTTTTCTCAGTCGCTTTGGTGCATTTCTCACAACACTAGTGCATTTCTGCATAACAGTTAATGCATCTCTCAAAATAATTAGTACAAACTGCAAAACCTAGTTGAGAACCTGCAAAAGCGTGTCACATGCTCAAAATGGATAGTTCATTCCTTAAAAGCAAGTATTCATGTCAATAAACGTGTCAGTGTCATCAAAATGAAAAGTCCTGACACCATTGTTTATGAACAAGATAGTCTAATGGCTTTGTCATGTTTTCATTATGACAGTGTATAGTTTTTTCAATGAGTCTAATTTTGGTGACACCTCCTGAAAATGCTCAAGACAGCACTATATACTATTTGCACAGCCATTTGAAAACTACAGTAAAGTTAGACATCACTGCATTTAGTGAGGTATCTGAGTACAAGACACTGAATATGTATGTTTCACATTTTTACTGCATTTGCTCTTTGAAATCCTAATTTATTCCCAGCATTGTGCAAAATACAGTTTTTCTCAGACGCTTTGGAGCATTTCTCACTACACTATTTACATTTGCACAACAGTTAATGTAAACTGCAAAACAATTAGTGCAAACTGCAAAACCTAGCTGATAACCTGCAAAAGCGCGTCACTTTCTCAAAATGGATAGTTCATTCCTCAAAAGCAAGTATTGATGTCAATCAAAGTGTCAGTATCATCACGATAAAAAGTCCTGACACCATTGTTTATGAACAAGATAGTCAAATGGCTTTGTCATGTTTTCATTATGAGTTTACTCTGTATATTTTTTCAATGCAAAAAAAGTCAGATTTTGGTGACACCTCCTGAAAATGCTCAAGACAGCACTATATACTATTTGCACAGCCATTTGAAAACTACAGTTAAGTTAGACATCACTGCATTTAGTAAGTTATCTGAGTACAAGACACTGAATATGTATGTTTCACATTTCTACTGCATTTGCTCTTTACAATTCTAATTTATTCACATCATTGTGCAAAAGAACAAACACACCATTATTTACAACAAACATAAACTCCCTTTGGGTAAATTGGGTAAATACAACTGTAAACTATATTGCAGAACATATTGGAACTGAACCTACAACATACACAGGTCTGTAAATTATTCATGAAATTGTTCAATTTAGAAGACATTTTCAGAAAAATAAAGATTTAATTTTTTTTATATATATATATAAAATTTGCAAGACAAATTTTGACAACTAGTTCAACATTTTTGTATGTGATGACTCAAGTAATGAAATGAGCACTATTAGTTTTATATGGAATGACTATTCAGCTTTGACAAGTTTAGTTAATTTTGACAGACATGACATAAGCGAATGATAATGTTATAAATAGAAGAGAGTTGTATGAAAGCAATTGATGCATGTCCAAAAGCATCTGCAATTTGTTGAAAGGAATGAGAAACTACTACTAGGATGTGCACAAATGACTAATTGTTTTGAGAAATGCATTAACTGTTGTGCAAATGGAAATAGTGTTGTGAGAAATGCATCAAAGTGACTGAGAAAAACTGTAATAAACACACCCTTATTTACAACAAACATAAACTCCCTTTAGGTAGAGCTGTGCACAACTGTAAACAATATTGCAGTACACATTGGAACTGAGCCTACAACATACACAGGTCTGTAAATTATTCATCAAATTGTTCAATTTAAAGACATTTTCAGGAAAATAAAGATTTAAATTTGTTTTATAAAATTTGCTTGACAGATTTTGACAACTAGTTCAACATTTTTGTATGTAATGACTCAAGTAATGAAATGAGGACTATTAGTTTTATATGGGATGATTATTCAGAATTTACAAGTTTAGTTCATTTTGACTGACATGACATAAGCAGATGATAATGTTATAAACAGCAGAGAGTTGTAGGTAAGCAATTGATGAATGTCCAAAAGCATTAGGAATTTGTTGAAAACAATGAGAAACTGCTACTAGGATGTGCACAACTGACTAATTGTTTTGAGAAATGCATTAACTGTTGTGCAAATGTAAATAGTGTTGTGAGAAATGCGCCAAAGTGACTGAGAAAAACTGTAATATGCAGTGATGTTTATTTTTACTGACCCGGTATGAATAATACAGCAGTTGGGGTCACTTTTACAGCAACAAACTTATAAAAAACAGCAATAACAAAAAAAAAAGAGTTTCACCTGTCAGTCTCCTGCATCTCGTCTCTCTCTCTCTGTGAATTGATGTCTTGGATTATTGAATCGACGTCTTTCCCTGGTTTCTGGATGAGAAATGAAAACACTTGAGTTTAGTTTGTTCAGATAAGTTAGTCTTCTTGAAGTGAGACGTCTCGTACCTTCAGCTGCAGCTCTTTGTATCTCTTCGACATGCGGATCAGCAGTTTCTGTCCGTTAATAGTGGCTGGCTGGAGCTGATAATACTGAACCATAGCCTGAGCCGCTTCCACATACGCCATCTCTAGAAAAGCCTGAATCAAACGCAAAACAGCAAAATCATAGTTAAGCACTCGACAGCCCTGTAGTATAAATTCTTGATATTAAACTTCATGCAACAACACAATCAAATTCAATTTCTCATCAACACTGAAATATTTTACTTTCTGCATCATATGTTTTTGGTGTGGTTGACGTGTAACACATCGTAAATCCTTAAGACAGTTACAAGATGAGTTTAACGGCAGGCATTTCAGACTTTGGCACCGGACCCAGAATTTGATCCTAACAGCACTAATCAAAAAGTCAGTCATATTTGATGAAGGAATGGAGGTGATGGAGATATCATCATGTGTCAGGGTTTAATGTGAGAAGTGCATAAAGTACATATAGTGCTTGTTGGAGTCTATTTCTAGCATAGCACTGTATTTGCAACAAACTGCATGACAAACTCAAGAGTTAAGGTTTTTACTGCTTATTAAAAATATAACTAGTTTTAGTTTATTTATAATACTTTTGTGTAAAAAATTCTTTAAATTATATATATACATACATACATATATATTCATAGTTCTAGAAATATATAATATGGTTTTAGCTGAATAAATTAAGGATGAGACACTACAACAGACAAATGTACTTTGTCATGCTCCTATCACATTTTAAGCCTTCCTTTAATCTTTTTATTTCTGTCTAATGTAAATAAAACATCCAAAATAGACTCACATTTTATCAATTTATGTCTGCAGTTTTAATTTCAATCTGTTATATTTGCTATGATAACACAACAACTATAATAATAATAATAATAATAATACCAAATGACCCATTGCTGTAGTTTTCAACAATAACACACCCTAGATTACTATAGTAAAAACTAAAGTAAACTACATTATGTATTACAGCTTATCAGTTCACTATAGTTAATACTACAGCACAATGTAAAAAAATTAAAAGTTGACTAAAAACAAGTGAGTAAACCTGCTGCTTTTAAAATGGTTAGTTGACTTAATGTAAAATAATTGAGTAAACCTGTTATTTTTAGACCGATTAGTTGATCGGTTAGTAGAGTAAAAGAGTAAACCTATTATTTTTAAAATGGTTAGTTGGCTTTACTTAAAAGAAGTGAGTAAACCTGTTATTTTTAAAACAGTTAGTTGACTTAATGTAAAATAATTAAGTAAACCTGTTATTTTTAAAACGATTAGTTGACTTTACTCAAAAAAAGTAAGTAAACTTGTTATTTTTAAAACGATTAGTTGGTTTTACTCAAAATAAGTGAGTAAACCTGTTATTCTTATAACGGTTAGTTAACTTTACTCAAAATAAGTGAGTAAACCTGTTATTTTTAAAACGATTAGTTGGTTTTACTCAAAATAAGTGAGTAAACCTGTTATTTTAAAATGGTTAGTTAGCTTTACTCAAAATAAGTGAGTAAACCTGTTATTTTAAAACGGTTAGTTAGCTTTACTCAAAATAAGTGAGTAAACCAGTTATTATTAAATTGATTAGTTGACTTAATGTAAAATAAGTGAGTAAACCTGTTATTTTAAAATGATTAGTTGGTTTTGCTCAAAATAAGTGAGTAAACCTGTTATTTTTAAAACGATTAGTTGGTTTTACTGAAAATAAGTGAGTAAACCTGTTATTTTTAAAACGATTAGTTGACTTTACTCAAAATAAGTTAGTAAACCTGTTATTTTTAAAACGATTAGTTGACTTTACTCAAAATAAGTTAGTAAACCTGTTATTTTTAAAACGATTAGTTGGTTTTACTGAAAATAAGTGAGTAAACCTGTTATTTTTAAAACGATTAGTTGACTTTACTCAAAATAAGTTAGTAAACCTGTTATTTTTAAAACGATTAGTTGACTTTACTCAAAATAAGTGAGTAAACCTGTTATTTTAAAATGGTTAGTTAGCTTCACTCAAAATAAGTTAGTAAACCTGTTATTCTTAAAACGGTTAGTTGACTTTACTCAAAATAAGTGAGTAAACCTGTTATTCTTAAAATGGTTAGTTGACTTTACTCAAAATAAGAAAAAAAAGTGACTAAACCCATTGACTTAAAATTTTTAAGTAAATGAACCATGCGCATATTTATAAACATTGAGTTAAATCAACTTAAATGTCCCAACTTACAACAGGTTTGCTCACTTTTTTAAGTAAACCAACTAATCGTTGAAAGCAACAGATTTACTCAATAGTAAAATTTACAATAGTAACACTATAGTATATACAATGAACAACCTTGTATCGTATTCAGTACCTGGTGTGTAGAGCGCATGAGGATGTAATTGGTCACTTTGCCGAACGGAAGACCCAGGTTGATGACATCATTCTCGGTGCAGCTTCCCTCCGGCAGGTTACAGATGTGCACCACGCGGCCTGGACATGCTTTCCGCTGAACAAACTGACAGAGCACACAGAGAAATACATGTTACACACTACACTACCTGACAAAAGTAGGATAGCACTCCTTCTCATACTTCAAAGTTCCTGAAAGCAAAGAAGGTCAAGGTGCTCCAGTATTGGCCAGCCCAGTCACCAGATATGGACATTATTGAGCATGTCTGGAGTAAGATGGAGGAGGCATTGAAGATTAATCCAAATAATCTAGATGAACTCTGGGAGTCCTGCAAGAACGCTTTCTTTACCACTCCAGATGACTTTATTAATAAGTTATTTGAGCCATTGCAGAGATGTATGGATGCAGTCTTCTAAGCTCATTGGAGTCATACACAATATTAATTCTTTTTCCACTGCACCATGACTTTATATTCTATATTATGCATTATTTCTGTTAAGTGACAAGACTTTTGTCTAAGCTAAGTCAAACCTTACTGTCATATTTGTCATGATCATATTTTATTTTGGTAAACTACGCTTAATCTAGAGGCCTTTGCCTTTCATACAGCCACTTCTGATAAATTATCAACTAGAAGTCAAGTTATTATTTGTTGTTCCTAAAACTTGGATAGGCGACAAGACTTTTGTCAGGTAGTGTATATTACACTCTTTACTTTTACATATTGTTTACATCTGATGGACAATGAGGAGAATCTTGAAGAATGCGGTGAAAGATGATCAGACTGATCTGCTCACAGACGCCCCCTACTGCTTGAGGAAAACAACATTATCCCCGAATCTACACCTACACACACTTCAGGCTGATTTTAAGATTACATTACGACAGTGTGTTGTTCCTAGTATAGCAATACATTGAGAAAAAAAAAGATTCATTGGATTAGCAATTTTGTTTTAGGATAAATGGTTGCAAACAATTTATAAGGACTGAATTTAAACAAATAAATTTAATTGAGTGATGTTCAACTTGATTTTAATATTTAGCTAATCATTATTATATTACTTTCATAATTTAAAAAGCACCACAGTCTCTAATTAATATATTCAAATGCTTCTTCATTTGAAATATTCTAAAAAATACAGACATATTACATTAGTTCTGTGTTGTGTTATTATACCATGAAAAAGTGGGCTTTATTAGCTTTCGAAAAATATGAATTTATGAATAAATACAAACATCTATAAATATACTTTTGATTCAATGGTCTTTTTGACAGACTGTCTTTTAATATATATTACAACATTATCAAAAAATAAATAAATAAATAAAAATAGAAAACAAAAATGCTTTAATGTAAAAAATGTAAAAGAATCCAAAATCTATTTTTATGACCCGATAATTATATGATTTAAGTTATCTATGCACAACAAAATCCTTTGAGTATAATGTACTATTCAAAACTACTACACCAAGTTTCTCTTTATTGAGGCAATGTTATTCAAGTTAATGAGACAATGAAAGAATTAGTCAGGTGATGATTGAGGACTGATGATGAGCACCTGCTCAGATACACAAAACTACAACTGACTTCAGTCACAGCTTTAGATAAAATCAGCTGAAATATAATACATTGAATCTCTCAAAATCTCAGCAGAGGATCAACTCGATCAATAAGCAACTCCACAAACAGCAGCTTTACTTATTACTAACCTCGTTTGCCTTATAAAGAGGGACCAAATACTCTCTGAATTGAGTAAATTTTACTCAGAGGATTAGTAATTGTTTTATATTATGTTATTATGCCATGATAAATCATATGCAAATGATAATAATAATCTGTTGCAGCGTTCAAAGGTTTGGAGTAAGTTTTTAATGCTTTTGAAGTCTTCTTCTTTTTAGGTTTTGTGAAATATAATTACAATATTTCAATGACATTATCCTTTATAAATGATTCTAAATAGACTTTTTTCCTCTCATATTTCATTTGTTCTTCTTATCAATTAAAGAACAGCATTTATTTTAAACACAACACACATTAAAAAAAGTATTTACTGTCACTTTAGGTCAAACGAATGCATCCTTGTTAAATTAAAACAGAAATTTTTTTGAAAAAAAAAAAAAACTGCAAAGAAAGAAATAAAGAAAATACTCCCAAAGAAACTGTAGCATATATTACACCTCAAGAGTGTAGATTTGCACTTGACATTGATAGGGATGGGTGGATCAAAAATATATTAATATTTAATCCTCTCTTCATAAAATGTATTAAGTTTTAGGCCCGTAGCCAAGGAGGAATCGGGTGGACTTTTCCAACCAAAAGTTGGATTATTATTGTTATTTTTGATTTTTTCTTATCATTTAAATGGCCAAATTCTGACAAAGGAAAGTTGAATGTTCTGGCCAGTTTTTTTTTTTAATTATTTTTATTTGCCTATAGGCTTCAGTTATTAATTTAACAGATTTTCCTAAAAAAATGTAATGACAGGTGATAATATATTTGTCTTTTAAAAATAAGTATCATATTTCTGTATTTAAGCTTTTCATTATTTATAAAACTGTAATATAAAACGTGCAGTTTAAATGCTTATTTTAAAATGAACACTTATAATAGTAAAATACCATGGTAAGAAATTTGATAAAATAGTTGGAAATATTTTTGTTACAAAGAAAAGTGAGGTTATGATAACCATCCAACAAGATAATACAGCATAAATCAGTCCTTAAAATGTTACTAAAATTTTATATTTATACCTCATAACTAAAAAGAAAATCAGACAAATAACTGCAAAAGGGTTTAGTTTTTCAAAAAAACAACAACAAAAAACACTCCTTTAAATAAGCTGGCTACAGGCCTGATAGCGTAATGTTAAAAATAATGATTATTAACTGATAAAGAGAGAGTTTAATAGAGATGTCCCTTTATTTTAGCCAAAGTGCAAACAAAACATATCTCTCGTGTTGGTATTATGCCTTTACACTGGCTGTATTATTTTTCTGACAAGTTGTTTCAACCAAAATTGAACTCTGGGAGCTTGGGAGAACTGGCAGGGATCATGTAGTTTAGCCGTTTATTCTGCAGTTAGTTTTCAGGACATATTATTCACAGACTAGTCTTTATTAGTTTGCTATGAGGACAGACTGTGCGTTAAAGCGGGGGAAAAACCCGAGCATTATTGACATTATCATGCTGGGCTAATTCAGTAGCAAACTTGCGTTAATGTGATTTACACTTTCGTTGGAAAAAAGCACCTTGTGTCCACCTTTTACTGCCCCCATCCTCACTTGAGTGCGTCACCCAACACAGCTTATTCTTGCATGGGAAAGAAACAATCAACTGTATTTGGCGCTGCTTGTAGCTGAACACAGCCACAACCTCTCACATGATAGCAGGGAAAGGCACAGCCAATCACAAGATTCATTTGGATCATTCGGGATCTGAAAAGCTACGCATCGATTCATTTGCTCTTTAGTGTTTGGATTCTCAGTAATGATTTAAACCACACTGAACTGAGCTAAACTGAACTGAACTTAAACACTAAAAACTGAACTACCCTGATCCAGTTACTATGACCATTTATGTGAAGCTGCTTTGACATAATCTACATTGTAAAAGCGCTATACAAATAAAGCTGAATTGAATTGAATTGAATTTGCATTTTGGCGGCGGGAGGACTCAAGGACAGAATATGATTTAACCCTTGTTGACAGCTTGATTTTTTAAAAGTTAAATAATTGGTGGGGACATTTCAATGGGGCGTCGTAGTGGCGCAGTAGGTAGTGCTGTCACCTCACAGCAAGAAGGTCACTGGTTCGAGCCTGCGTTATCCCTGCGTTCGCGTGGGTTTCCTCCGGGTGCTCCGGTTTCCCCCACAATCTAAATACACGTGGTACAGGCGAATTGGGTAGGCTAAATTGTCCGTAGTGTATGTGTGTGAATGAGTGTATATGGGTTTCCCAGAGATAGGTTGCAGCTGGAAGGGCATCCGCTGGGTAAAACATGTGCTGAATAAGTTGGTGGTTCATTCCCCTGTGGCGAGCCTGGAATATTAAAGGGACTAAGCCAAAAAGAAAATAAATGAATGAGCATTTCAATAGATGGGATATTGGTGGGGACGCGTCCATCCACCATAAATCTACACCTACAGAATATTAAATCATAATATATGTGTATAAAAGGTTGCGCAGTGGGTAGAAATATATCTTTTTAATATTTTTTCACATTTTTCGAGTGCCTTGGGCTTTTCGTTGTTTATTCTGATGAGTAGCACTGTTGCCTCACAGCAAGAACTGGTTTGATCCCTGGCTGGGTCAGTTGGCATTTCTGTGTGCACGTTCTCCAAGTGTTCACGTGGGTTTCCTCCAGGTGCTCTGGTTTCCCCAACACTCCAAAGACATGCGCTGTAGGTGAATTGGGTTAGCCAAATTAGCCGTAGTGTTTGTGTGTATGTCCTGGTCCTCCAGGTTGGGGGTTGAGCGTTGGGCTAACAACCCACCTCTTAAAAACTAGATGTTATGAAAGACCAATGTGGTGCAGCTAAATATCAACTTCCATATAAATGACCCTGGGAGTAAGTAGGTATGCCTGTATGTATATAGCATAATCTAAACACACGATCAGATGAAGCTGTGTTCAGTTTTACAGCAGTAACATAAGCTCCAGTGAACAGGCTGTTTTTTACAGGCAGGACGCAGGATTTGATTGACAGCAGCAAATGTGATGTCATTCCACATCAGCAGAGGGTCAGAGAGAAGGGTCAGTGTTTAAACTGCAATTTACATGTGAGGGCTGATCCTCCACCTTACTCATTCAAACATCACACACTGTAAGTAGAAATACAACAATCCTGATTTTTCATGACGAACTCCAATTCTAGATTTATTTACAAGCAAAGTGGCTGATTTGAAAACCCAAAATCCAATAAAATAAAAAATAAACAAGAAACAAGTAATATTTAAAATATGAGTACGGTGTACACTGTAAACCTGATCGATACAACTATTCGGCATATACAGTTGAAGTCAGAATTATTAACCCAGCTTTGAAAACTTTTTTTCTTTTTTAAATATTTCCCAATTGATGTTTAACAGAGCAAAGACATTTTTTAAAGTATGTCTGATATTTTGTCTTCTGGAGAAAGTCTTATTTGTTTTATTTAAATAAAAGCAGTTTAAACATTTTTTAAACCATTTTAAGGTCAAAATTATTAGCCCCTTTGAGCTATATATTTTTTTCATAGTATACAGAACAAACCATCATTATACAATAACTTGACTAATTACCCTAACCTGCCTAGTTAACCTAATTAACCTAATTAAGCCTTTAAACGTCACTTTAAGCTGTATAGAAGTGTCTTGAAAAATATCTAGTCAAATATTATTTACTGTCATCATGGCAAAGATAAATTAAATCAGTTATTAGAGATGAGTTATTAAAACTATTATGTTAAGAAATGTGTTGAAAAAACCTTCTCTCTGTTAAACAGAAATTGGGGAAAAAAATTAAACAGGGGCTCTAATAATTCAGAAGGGCTAATACTTCTGACTTCAAAAAGTTGGATTATTATTGTTGTTGTTGAATTTTTCTTATCATTTAAATGGCAAAATTCTGACTCGGAAAGTTGAATGTTCTGGCCAGTTTTTTATTTTCCTATATAGGCTTCAGTTATTAATTTAACAGATTTTCCTAAAAAAAAATGTAATGATAGGTGATAATACACTTGTATTTTAAAAATAAGTATGCCATTTTGGAAGAAAATACACAAGGTACTGGAAAATATTCTTAAGCTAAAGTTTGACATGACCCCAGCTTCGTACTTATTGAATCTTAATGCAAACAATGTGTTTGAAAAAGATGCATTCCAGTTATTTATTGTATTGGTATATTTAGCTAAAAATGTATTTTGCTACTCTGGTCTGCATCACAGGCTCCATCTTTTAAAATGTGGATATCACAGATTGCTACATGGCTACCATTAGAAAAACTTACCTATGACAAACATAAAAAATCTGACAGATTTTGGTCAATTTGGTCTCCCCTTTTGGAGTACATAAAAGAGCTCTCTTAAATTAACACAGTATCCTTGACATTCATTTACACTTTTTGTTATAACCTACACTTAAAGACTACTCTAAGATTATGTAATTGTACTTTTAATTAATCTTTACCTATTTATTTGTTTTTTTTTACATTAATTTTTTTGTTACTTTTCACTCTCAAAATTGTGCATTCTCTGTAATGTTAAAACATTCTGATGTTAATGTTTTGTGAATATGGGCATACAATAAAAAAATAAGTATCATATTTCTGTATTTAAGCTTTTCATTATTTATAAAACTAATATAAAATTGTGGGTAAAAAATTTATATATGTAAATATATTAAATATTTTTTTAATTAGATTGCACAATTACAAAATATGAAGTAAAAGCATGACTGATTTGGCTTTAGGTTATTATGCTACATGAAAACAGTAGAATAGCCGAATAAAAAGGTAAAGTCACTTCTCTTCCAGTAGATGGCGCTTATCCACCTTTTATCCACATCTGACAACTGTTTCAAATTATGGGTTTTATACGCGACAAATAATCTACACACATAAACACAGTGACTGAGACACCTTAAACACGCTGCAAGTTATACGCAACCCATATGCAAACCGAAAAAACATTAACAAATTAAGTAAACATCTTTAAATTAAGTAAACATCATGACCACCTGGCAAATGTCTGGTGGTTCTTTGCCACCATATTGAGCATTTAAAATTCTTTACTGCACAACAATGCATTAATTATCTTTCACGCAAATTATGTCAACATGTTTCCTCATGAGATCACGCTGTAAAAACAACTGTTTTACGTTTTGTTAGTTTAGTGGCTAATTTGTACGAATTTGTATAAGTTCAGTCATAAAATGTCTGATTAGCACCCAACCCCGCCCCTAAATCCAATCCTCATTGGGGGATGAGAAAATCATAATAAATTGTACGATTGAGATCAACAAAGCCATACGTATTAGCTAATTAATCAAGTTTCTAAGGTAATTTTTCTAAGTAATACAAGCTAGTTTAAGTAAGTTCAATGTATTAAGTTAAAATTACTTATAAGGTCATGATTCCAATTTAAAATACAAGGCAGCCATGTCATTTTCGTTTTTACAGTGTAAAATAAGATCTCAAAGCAGAACCAAACAGCCCTAGCCTTAAATCAATGTTCATTTAGACATGGCTGGTTCTGGGGCTGATTTACATCTGGCTGGAGACCGACAGTTTGAGCTGAGCTTCTGATAATTCAATAAACAGCTTCATGCTGGGGTTTCCCTTTGCCCAAATGTGCCAAAAAGATCATGTGAGGTTTGCCTCTATAAACACATACCAAAATAGACCCCCGAATAAGCTGTTTATGCATCTGCTATATGTGGTATACGTAACTCTGAATGGCTTCTGTGTGAGCGAGGCTGGTTAAACGTAACACTTGTGTTATATTTTTTGTGGCTAGACACATACTAAGAACTATGTATAGCTCTGGCGCTGCTTTAAAAGAGTTAAGAGTTTTTGGCTTCTGATGAATGGGTGGAATGCTCTGTCAATCAAAATAACTTTGATTTCATGATTGGTCTACCAAATCGGTCTACCAAAAAAACTTTTTTCATTACTGTGACATAGAACTAAAACGAAGTAAAACTATTGGGAATAGAAAACATCATGCCCAAACTTTATCTTATGAAGGGCCAAAAACCAAACTTGGATGGTGCCTGAAGGTAAATACACCAAACTGTATCACGTGAACGTTGCTATGGATCAATTCCTTATTTATGTAATAATCTAAAAAATAGAAAACTCTGGTTTATCTTAAATAATGCAGCATAATTTTGTACATTTAATAATAAACTTATTATATTAAAGACAAAAACAATGCCATTTATATCGGAATGGAGTTCAGTAAATGACCAGTTTTTGGTTTGATTTGCTCGCAAATGTTTTCTGCATTTTCTTCTGTCCATCAAGTCACATTATTTACATTTTATAAAATCAGATTTATTTACAAATACATTTAATTGAAACATTTAATTTCAGTTAGTTTTTAGTTAGCAATAAAACAAACAAACAAAAAGAGGGTTATGTGAAATTGCAATCTCTGGAGCATCTGTCTCAACCCTCCCCATCTCTCTCTTCTCTGATGGGATGGTGAGCCAAATCAAAGGTTACAATGAACCAATTTTGGCTGGACCCAGTTTGGGCATCTCTGGACTAGATTGTTGTGATTTGTTATTGGTGGACCTCATGTGATTGAAACGTGGTCCCACCCTCATCGACACCAATCAGAGTTTAGATGTGACTTAAGGAGGAGGGGGATTATGAGGGCACATAAATTTAAAGGCACAGTTAACCCAAAATATTAACATTTCCTCATTATTTACTCACACTCAAGTGGTTCTTTTATGAATTTATTGAACACAAAACAAGATATTCTGAAGAATGTTGGAGAAATCAGCCATTGACATACAAAGTAGGAACAAAAATACTATTGAAGTCAATGGCTGGTTCAAGATTCTTCAGAATATCTTGTTTTGTGTTCAACAGAAATGCATAAAGAATCACTTGAGTGTGAGTAAATGATGGGGACATTTTAATTTTTGACAATTTTATTTTTGGGGGAAACTATATTTTTAAAAAACAATGTACAACTGTGGATGAACAAAGCATTTATGGCAGTAGGACCAAAAATACTATTAAAGTCAATGTTTTCTTCAACATTTTTCAGAATATCTTTCTTTTTGTTCAGAAACAAACAAGAGGAGAATCAGTAAAAGATCACTGAATTTTACTTTTGAGAGAAATATCCCTTTATGTCCAACTGTGTGTGTGCAACCATAATCAATACAGCAAAATAATAACAATAAGAAAAAGGGGTCCATTTTGATTAAATACTGACATTAAGTATAAAATGTGTTTTAATTGAAGAGGTCTGGGGCTAGGGTGCGAGCCCTTACAAAACTGCCCGAATTTTCTCCACCCATGAATGTCATTTCTTACCTACACAAAAAAGTTCAAAATCACCCAATTGGGTGGGAAACAGCCCATCCTGGCAACACTGTCAACCAATGTTTTCATTAGTTAAACAAACAGATAGCTCCACCCTCAAACTCACACATTCGGTCGAGTCTGTGTTGCTATGCTGGGCAGGTAGGGATTCTCTAACAAACAGAGCAATATTTTGAAAACATCAGAGTGTAAACAGTGGCTTCAAAGCCACATTATAAAACAGAAAAGTTTGGTGCTTGATTCTGATTGGTTGAGAAGCAATTGAAGAAGCAGTAAACAAAATGTGAATGTCTACCTGAATTGTTACAGTTAAGAATGTTTTAAGCCCTAGCAATGACCTTTAGTAAGGATGCATGATATATCAGCGGCCATATTATTATCGGTCAATAATAGCTATTTTTTTAGATTATCGTTATCAGTCCGATGTCAGAATTAAGCTGCGGTCACACTGGGCTTTTCCTTCCATAGACTTCCATTCATACGCACGCGAATGCGTCAGACCGGAAATGCGGGGTCATGCATCAAGTTTCGCAGGTTGCTGCAGTGCAAGGTTCAAGCTTGGTGAACTCTGACCTGCGAAATCGCATCACTTGACTGCATGAGACCAATCGAGGTTCCAAACATAACATCTCTGTACAGATATTTAAAACATGGAGCAAACGCTCGCTTTTAAAAATGTCTAATAAGCTTGTTTAATCCTGGCCCTTTTTGCAGCACCGCAGCTTCAGGCCGATATCTTTAAGCCGATAAATTACATAATTGTACAGAACTGCCTGCCTCACACTTGCGTAGGTGGAACATATTCAGACCTGTCCAAAGCACTATAATGGAGCACTCCTCAAACTGTTTATTCCTTCAAAGTCTGTCCTTTCTTTGTGTGGTATTGCTGGGCGTTAATATCTACCTTACTCCTTATCATTGTAGATTTGTATGATTGAGTGTCATTGTGTATTTTTGCCTTAAATCGCCTCAGGAAAAATATTACATGAGTAAACATAGCAGCAGCAATGCACACGTGCTAAACAACTTGTTGGGTTGTTTGTAATCTAACATGATTATTTGTTCTTAACGTGTTGCTTGCCATGTGTTGTTGATGCAAGATTGTATTCAGTTTAATCGGCATATTTCTAATGATTATTAAGAGCACTCGTGATGGCTATTACCTCACACACACATAGTAAGCCGACAGAGTCTTCACCGCAGAAAAGGAGAGTTGCGCCATACACTAAACCCAGCATAAGGGTTCTCAACAATTCATCACATTCTGTCTTTATATTATGCATTGTGTTTGTCATAAAGTCATCTGTGCTCAATGATCAGGTTTTGTATCAAAATCTGACTTTCAAGGACAAATCTAACTCTGCTTCGTCACACAGCGCCTTCAGTTAGTTTCAAACTCACAGCATATTATCATAAACGTTTCATTGACCATTTCTCCCGCAATTGACAGCAAGAATGAACATAGAAGCCGATTGACATCCAAAGCTCACATGTGTTCAAAAGAATCTAAAAAAACCAAATGGGATGGATTTATGCTGCAGTTTCTAAAGTTATACTATCTGTATTGAGCTTTTCGCTTGTAGTGGCTCTAAATTTTCAAAACAACTCTTAAAATGTCCTTTTCGGACATTGTGTATTCCTGCATATATATATATATATATATATATATATATATATATATATATATATATATATATATATATATATATATATATATATATATATATATATATATATATATATGTATACATTTTATTCAAGAACATTTGACCTGGCTTCAGTTCTTAGTTCTTTCATTTTACTTAAGACATATTTATTGAATCTGTTTGCTAATTAAGTGCCATTTTGTTGTTTAACCAATTATTTTTGTACAACAGTCAAGTAGCAATTTAATTTCAAACTTTTTTAGTTCAAACTTTTATGAAGTTTAAATAAAATAAGTAAATTTAAATCAGTTGTACACTGTATAAAAAAATAACATTTTGAAATATTTGTGATTATAGGCTATAGTATATAGGCTATCGGTTATCGTTAATTAGCCAAAAAATCCATATCGGTGCATCCCTAATCTTTAGCTGTTATAAATTCACTGTAAACCATAGATTCTAAAGGCTAATTGCTTTAATTTGATGGGGAAACAACATACTAATGGTGGAATGAAGCACCAACTATTCCAGCATATGTTTTATGCAGCGGATGCCCTTTCAGCCAAAAACCAGAACTGGGAAACATCCATACACTATCACATTCACACACTCATACACTATGGCCAATTTAGTATATTCAATTCACCTATAGTGCATGTCTTTGGGTTGTGTGGGAAAACGGGGCCCCCGGAGGAAACCAACACGAGCATGGGGAATACATGCAAATTCCAAACAGAAATGCCAACTGGCCATGCCGAGACACGAACCAGCGATCTTCATTCTGTGAGGTGACCGTGCTAACCACTGAACCACCGTGCTGATTTTTTCACTCTGTTTAAATGGCGGTACTTTTGTAAGTCCAATTTCAAATGGTTAATACTAAACACGAGTGTAAATAGCGTCTAAACAGTTTTGAGCTTGTCCACATTTCCAGAGGTAGCTGAAACTGGAGAATATCTGAATGCATGTTAATACCAGGTGGAAACAGGAGCCTGGTGATGACTGGCACCGAATTATGCTACAAATGCATTTACATCTGTTTGCTTATCCAGAGAGGGCTTAAACAGGCTCTGAAACACATTCGTCTGAAATCTATAGCACGCACTTTGCGAATTTTATGTCAGGAAGCTTTCATCCCCCAAAGATCAGGTTACATTTCTGAGGGCTGAAACTGAATTCACTCAAAAGCCTACAAAGACAGACACCAATCATGACTACTTGGCCAGACTGAAAATGCAACACCAGGAATTTCTTTATATACAGATTTTTTTTTTTTTTTGAGAAAACAAGTCACAAAAGCACCGCCAATGCACAGCTGCTGTATAACAGGTGGGTTTTATAGGGGCTAACATTAGCCTCGCCTACGGACTAAATCATAAATAACTTGGCCAAATAGATCGCTATGAAGAATTTTTGTGTAAGTCTCTGAAGCCAGACACTGGCTACTAAACGAAATACCGTCCCACAGAGGACATGCTTTCAATTATAGGTGGTAGACTCAACGCAAGGTCAAAGCATCTAATCCACAACAATGCTTCATGGTGTGCATATGTGAAGACCCGTCAGTCACACTCAGGACATGAAAACAGTTGTTACTGGCCTTTATGCTTACAAAGAACGTGGATGAAAGATTAAATAAAAAATAGACTGTCCAAAGACAAACTGATGACAAGAATAATGCAGAAAAAACATTTAAAGTTGTTATTTTGAGTTAAATGAACTTAATTTAAAAAAAAAGAATAAGTATTTAACAGTAAACTAAAAGTATTAATTTATTTGCAAGTAATTAAAATTTAGTTAGTATATTTGGCCTGAAATCGTTTCTAGGAACAAAGAATACTGTAAAACTAGTCACTCATCCTGTGGCCTGTGTGAGTCATAATGCCCCACTACAGTGACCGGGACACTATACTAACAGTGAGCACCGTCTTTCGGATGAGATGTTAAACTGAGGTCCTGACTCTCTGTGGTCATTAAAAATCTCATTGCACTTCTTATAAAGAGTAGGGGTTTAACCCCGGTGTCCTGGCTAAATTTCCACTATTGGCCCTTGACCATCATGGCCTCTCAATCATCCCCATCCACACCATCTCAATCATCCCCATCCACCAAATTGGCTCTATCACCTATCATTGTCACTCCATTCCACCCATACATAGCTGGTGTGTGGTGAGCGCACTGGCTGCCGTCACATCATCCAAGTGGATGCTGCACACTGGTGGTGGAGAGAACCCCCCCTCATGATCATGAAGCGCTTTGGGTGGCCATACACAATAAAATGTGCTATATTAATACACATTACTGAAGAAAATAGTTAAGAAATAGTATATTAATAAAAATAAAATCTATTTAAGTCAGTAAATTTAAATGGTGGAACATTCCTGCCAATAATTACACAAAATAACAAAGTGCAAAATTACAGATGATCTATAGATGTTGATTTGTTCTAAAACATGAATTAAGACTGTTATGATGTCATCTATTTTTTTTATTGGTTTGGTTTCTTTGTGGCTGTCATTATAATTCTTAATTATTCAATCATCCTTTCAAAAAAAAAAAAAAAGAGGCTTCTTTTGTATATTTTTCAAATTTTGTTGTTTTGAAACATTTGACCAAGTTTGGTCATCATTTTTAAGTTAAACTTGTCACAGTCACCAGGGGCCTCATGTACAAAGACTTGCGTGGAAATCTTACTAAAACATTGCGTACGCACAAAGCTGTGAATGTGCGTACGCAGAAAAAATTTCAGATGTATGAAACACTGCGTATGCTGAATCCCACGTATATTCTTTTGTACATCAGAATGCACGTGAAACTGAGCGCAACATGCACGAGGGCAAAACCCCTCCCTGCCTCCTCCCCCGTATGAATATGCTAATGACTCTACTTTGGCAAAACCCAACGAAAAAGCAATGGCAAAAGCAAGCAAAAAGAGAAACTTTGAACAGAATGTGAATTGAAGGTGCTGCTTTCGGAGGTAGACCAGAGGAAAACTGTGTTATTTGCAAGTTTGTCCTCCGGAATTAACAACAAAAGAAAAAAATTGAGTGGGGAGAGTTTAGCTAATGCGTTTAACACAGTTAAGTCTGAACATCCCACTGTGGATTTAAAAAGGAAATAGTGTGATTTATAGCTGTAAAATTTTGTAGCATCCTTAACAGTCTCAGTGGCGCAGCTCGTAAAACGAATGGTAATATGTTTCGACACGTTTAAGCATGAATTCGGTTCAAATCCAGCGTCTGATCAACTTATACTTCTTTTTTTCCCCCGCTACATATCAAATTTTGCCTACTATTTATCACGAGAAAGACAAGTTAAAATCGTTAATAAGTCTGTGCATCATATTTAATTTGCACATTTATTGAATGGAAATGTTTCTGATTCACGCATGCAAATTCATCTTCAGATAGTGTCTTTATAGCAATGTGCGTGCAGTAGATAGCTCAGATTACATTGGGAAAACAGGCGACCGCTGCAAATTGCGCTTTAATGTTTGGCTGGTCAACTGTATGGTATGGAAACCTTATAAACCTGCTAGATGAACCCGTCTCATACAGCTGCCATAGCAAGGCTCAAAGACACTTTGTAGAGAGCAATTTAACACAACTGCTTCTAGGAGTCGCCAATGGAAATAAAACAGACACGCACAAAAAATGTGCGTACACCAGCCATAAAGCTGGCGTGGAGCTGCGCACATTCCCACGTTCAGTTCCTCGTTAGTAAATCCAATCGTGAGCAATTCTGAGCGTGAAACCTGGCGTACGCAAAGTTTTTGCGCGTACGCAGCGTTGATACATGAGGCCCCAGCATTCCACTCCTGGCAGATCACTGGTGAACTACAAATGTCACATTAATGAACTACATATCTCAACATGCCATTTCACACACACCAGTTTTCAAGCACCACTGATGGCACACACACAGCTGAAGCTTGTTATCGCTGATAATTTAGACTACTTATACACCACTGATACACCAGTTCATTCCTGAGTCTTTGTTTGTCATTGCTGTTTGTTAGTGTTTGTGTTATTATTTGTTTTGCCTGCCATGTTTTTGATCATAGCTTTGTTTAGTGCTATATTCTTTATCGCCGCCTATTTTGACCTCATGCTTGTTTGATGACTATAATTTGGATTGTCCATATGTACCAGCAACTCCTGTATTGACCGTTCTATTCTTATTAAACCTGCCCTAGGATCCTTACCTTTCATGTCCCTCGACTTGCACGCACACGTGACAAACCTACAATTTATTTTAAGATGCATTAGCAAGCATTGTGATCAATACTGTTGCGTTGTGATCATTAATGTAGCAAGTTGGCATGACATGGTTTTAATTGACATTAAGGGCCCTATCATACACCCGGCGCAATGTGGCGCAAGGCGCGGCGCGGCGCAAAACTTGTTTGCTAGTTTCAGCTTGGCGCAAGAGTCGTTTTGAGGCATTGCACTACGCTGTTTAATTAGCAAATGCATTAGCGCTAATATGTGCGCCCATAGGCATTCTGGTCTAAAAAGGAAGGCGTTCTGAGGCGCACTGCTGGCGCGTTGCTATTTTGAGAAACTAAAATAGATTTTCCATTAGACCAAAACAAACCCGGTCTAAACTCTGGCGCAGAGTTGCGCCTCTCTTACACACTGCTTAATACACACTAGAGAGCAATAGGCAAATATATTTACATATGAAAAAATTAAAATATTAAGGATATATATAGGATATAATAAGGATAGATATAGGATATAAATATAAAGGATTAAAATATTACAAAACATATTATTTTTTAGCCTATATAAATATGAAAAATCACTGCTTTTATGTCTTCTTCATCTCGGGAGGCTTTTTCAGTTTATTCATAACAATTTGCTTTTGTATAATGTTATTATTATTAGCAGTATTATTTATTATATCCATATTTATATTTGTTTATCTAAAAACAAGCTGAGATTTGCCCACCTGTCAGGTTTTAGACCATATGGGGTACAGCATGTGTTTTAGGATATAACTCAGGTTTTTGAACAAACTTCGTTATTGTTGTTCATTTATTCGTTTGCTGGAAATTAGAACTGAATTTAAAATAGTTTTGAAACGAATATTTGCGCTTAACAAACGCAATTAATTTTTTATAGACTAATTAATGTCTGTGCGTAAAGGTTTCCCTATCCAAGAGCGAAAGTGAAAGTGATCCATTATCCCTCATTCTCACGCAGAAGATGCTCTGTTTAACAGTTTTTTGTTAAAAAAACTGTTAACTGTTAACTGTTTGCTGGTGAAATGCTCATTTTTTCCACTTAGACTTACTTTGCGTCATGTAAATAGCAAATGCGCTCTTGGCACGACGCAGCTGGCTCTTAAAGGGAATGGGAGATGAGACTTTAATTGGTTTATTCTCAAAACACACTTATAACTCTTTAAGAAAATAAATTCAACCCTTTTAGACCATGTGCTACGGCGCAAAGCGGATTTTCCTGTCCGTAAATTAGCAAAAATGCGTTCTGACACGCCCTGAAAGCGTTTGCGCCATGCGTTTTGCGCTCTGCACATGGACCGTCAAAATAGAGCCCTAAAAGGGTGGACATTTTTTAAAAACATTTCCTGAGTGTTGCGTCTCACGCTTTTAAAGAAACATTCTGTGTGAATGGCTGCTCAGGCTATTCTGGACACTTGCTGGCGTCCGAAAGTATGTATTGAGCTGAATTTTTTGTAAATGTGTAAATGTTGATGCAATTTAGCTTACCTAATTCACCTACAACACATTTTAACTGACCCAGCCAGGGCTCAAACTAGCAACCTTCTTGCTGTGAGGCGACAGCACTACCCAATGCGCCACCATGATAAATATTACAATTATAAATATATCAACAGCAACATTTGTAAACAATTTGCAGCTGATTCAGTCGTTTCCTAGTGACATAAATATGTGCTTCTTTTCTTCTTGTCAACAAAAAAGGCAGCGTGGTGCGCCATGTGTCTGGTGTGATTGGCTCCTAAAGCGCTGCTAAGGTAATCAATGTAAATGTCTGCTAAATGAGTAATTGTATAAAATGTGTTTATGAAGTCTCCTCAATTCCCAGCAGGCCCTATTTGGCCCAAGGTTTCTGGCATACCAAAGTGTGCAAGCGCAACTGGCAATGGCACGCACTAGCATGCTTGCTTTAAGCCCAACAGTGGAACCTCAGCTATTGACTTCTGTACAGTATGTCCAACTACAAAACATTCTTGAAAACACTGAGGAAAAAATAACTCGTATTTCACCATTTGAGGGTAAATCCATTTCCATTTTAAATCTGGAGGCTGATCGCACAGCTAAATACAGTCAGCGGACAACAAAAACAAGTGTTGAGTTTTCACACAAGACCCGTCACGCCTGCTGGAGTCCAACATGAGTAAAGCTGTATAACAAAATAGCAACTGAATCAGCCAATCAGTTCATGATTACCTAAAAACATCCAGTTGTGCTCTGAAGTTAACAAAGCTGAATATTCACAACTCTTGACACGGAAACAATCCTCACTCTTAAAATGATTGAGCCACACAATACAGTTGATCTCCACCTGTTCTCAAAGGGCTCTATAGCTGTGAAGATGGCTTTAATAATAACCGTTAGACTGCGATAATAAGCACTAAGTAATCTGTCAGTCGGTGAAATAGTGTGAGCTAAATTTAGGCCGCTCTGTATCTCAACACTCTTGGCTGCTTTACAAACCCCGTGAGCTAGAAGAGCAGCGCTATGAGATAAGCCCACAGACATTCGAAGAGCTTAGCCAATAGAGCTGCGGCACATTTCTAATATCGCAAAACTGATCAAAAGTTTTATTCAGCCTTCTTGAAAGTGGCTATCATGTTTAATTTCTTTTTAATATATACTTTACATACTTTCTGTTTGAAAGTTCTACCTTTGCTCCTGATTGGTGAACAGGAAATCCAGCCCCTGAGAGAGGAAATGACTTCATGGCCGTGGCGGGTAAATAGGAAGTGCTTCCAGTTGAATTGTCTGCAAAAAAAAAAAAAAAAAGTAGAAAGTTGCACTGTGATCATGATGACATTATTATTATTATTTATTTGAAATATGAAGTCGCCTTATGCTACAGCTCTTTAAAGCCAAATAAAGCCATTGATTTGCCCGCTTATTGCATGGTCATTTGCCAAGGTAGGAGTAAGTTTAAAATAGTTTTGCTTTTTGCAACGCAGTATTTGTCTGAATTTTTAAATGTTAGATTTTCTAGTTCCTCCACTGAATCAGCTGTGACAGGCTGACAGACGGGGAGGGAGGGAGGGAGAGAGCGAGCATGTGGGTGCTACCTGCTAATATTAAGATGCGATTTCATCAATCCAAACACAGGTGGACAAGTAAGACATTCCTAGTCACACCTGGAGTGTGTTTCCAGTCACACATGTTTCTATTGTGTATTTCTATCAGTTTTCTGAGGAGGGAGGATGTGTACGTATACTGGCTTTCTCTTAACATTACTTTTAATCTGTGAAAACTGGGCCACCTATAGCAGAATTTCTGCGATTTACATTTCAGAATCAACATACAAATCTTATTTATTTACCATATCAATTAAATACGCTTTAGCAATATGTTACGCATTGGCTAATAATAATAAAGATAATTGAAATTTTCCAATTAACTTTAAGCACTCACACTTGAGTTTTATTTCCCAGAGATGGGTTGCAGCTGGAAGGGCATCTGCTGCGTAAAAAACGTGCTGGACAGGTTGGCGGTTCCTTTCGCTATGGCGACCCCAGATTAACAAAGTGACAAAGCCGACAAGAAAAAGAATGAAGAACACTTTAGTTTTAACATGCTGTTTTTATAAAAATCCCTTTAACATATATTTTTGAACATTTAAAGTAAATAAATTGTGTTATTATGCCTCTTTCGAATCAAAGTATTAGGCTAGGCTAAAGACATGTCACTCGTATAGTTTTGAATGGGGAAAGGTGTAACGGTCAATATGGCAAAGCGCATTTATTTCGAACTGTGATCAAAACTGACTGGAACTAACTGTGAATTTCAACGAAAAAAAATGCACACCCTCCAGCCAATCAGAATCAAGAATTTCAACAGACCATGGAATAAAGGAAATTGATTTGCACTCAAATTACTCAACATTACATTGTACCTTTTAAAAAAGGATATATATCTTACCCAAGGTGACAACAATTAAAAAAATAAATACTGTCATTTAGAGCTTTTTTCAGTGATTGATTATTGATCAGAATTATATATGTTCTTGTTGTATCTGAAAATCTGTGTTATTCCATCAAATATTAATTTCTTAACTTCTAATATTAAAACATTGCTTTGTGTATATTTAATTGCTTATTAATTATTTTAATTGTATTATATTTACACACACACACAAACACACACACTCAGTGTTGGCAGTAATGCCTTACAAAACTAATGTGATTACAGTAGTATAATATTTAACAGCAACACATTAATATAACACATTACTAATATTGTTTTTCTAATATTAATATTGGCGAGGCAGTGGCGCAGTAGGTAATGCTCTCGCCTCACAGCAAGAAGGTCGCTGGGTCGCTGGTTCGAGCCTTGGCTCAGTTGACGTTTCTGTGTGGAGTTGATGTGTGCATGTTCGCGTGGGTTTCCTCCGGGTGCTCCGGTTTCCCCCATAGTCCAAAGACATGCGGTACAGGTGAATTGGGTAGGCTAAATTGTCTGTAGTGTATGAGTATGTGTGTGGATGTTTCCCTAAGATGGGATGCGGCTGGAAGGGCATCCGCTGCGTAAAAACTTGCTGGATAAGTTGGCGGTTCATTCCGCTTTGGCAACCCCAGATTTATAAAGGGACTAAGCCAAAAAGAAAATTAATAATTAATATTATTAATATTATTGCTTGTTACAATCTCAGTAACGCAAGTTACATCAATGCATTTTAACCCGATATGGTTAAGTTTTTAAAGAATGTAGGGGAGAGCGGGGCACAAAGTAACACTTTTTGGTTTTGGTCAAATAATGAACAAAACAATAGGGTTAGACAAACCATATTTTTTTTTTACCAACAATACACAAGCCTCTCCTACAAATGAGCACTGGTTGTATGATCGCCGGACCTATGGTTTCTGTGCAGTATTGCCAAAACTGCCGGGAGTAAAAATTTTTACTATTTACCCCACCTGTGGGGCAGGTTGTAACAGTCAGAAGATTAGTTGTCACACATGCTTACAAAGGCAGATTTCACACAGCTAATTTAAATTCAGTTTACTTAAAACAGTAGCTATATTTATTCAGTAATTGGCTCTTTTATTTATTTTTTCTACATAGCAGAGTATGTTTATTAATTTCTTTGTTTATTGGATAAACACATTTGAATCTATTTGCATTATTATCCTTTTATCCTGTATTATACAAGCCATTTGCATTATTAGCAATAAAATATTTTTTTCTAATAAAATATTTTTTCTAATAAAAACATTTTTATGTAAAAAGTTCTCAACATTACACTCAAAATTCAAAAAAAAATTATTTAGTTAGTTTAATTGTTGTCCAACAGTGTGTGGTTTAATCGCAACACCCTGTTACAACTAACTCCGCTGTGTCATGTTTTCCTCAAAACTAGCTTGCAGTCACTGTTTGTTATTTACATCTTTCAAAATAGTTCCATCTGTTAGCATAGAAGACAGTAATCACAACTATATAACATTTTACTAACATACTTTTACAGATTGTTTTAAATATAAAAAATAACTGGCAGGAAGACGTCTGCTGACACACTGTGGTGAAAACCTTGGAAGCATGCCATGGTTAACCCTAAGCAAATACCTTAAAACTGTGTGTTACATTTAACCCTGTGTTACTTCTTGCCCCTCACTCCCCTACCAACACCGCAATAAATTAAAAACAGCACACTGCATGCACCATAGAACATAAAACCACGGTTAACGTTAAAATAGCATGTCTAATTATTGTTCCTGGAGAGGTATCAGTGAATTTTAGAAACCTTCTCAGCAAAATCCCTGTCAAAACCCACCAACAAACCTTTTTACACAAACCACTTAACGCTACATAGCATCTTGACACTGAATTACGAGCAGACA